>NC_056740.1:1907500-2000000 GCF_019279795.1 Protopterus annectens
TACATTAACACAACAGTACCTGTCCAATCATTGTATGTGAACAGTACTCTTGCAAGGTGCTGTGTGCAACATCATCATTATGATAAAGGTAAATGGGGTAACCATAGAGGGACCGGTAGTGTTGTGTGTACAATGGGGTCATCTTCATCATGTGCACTTGGACCATGTAGGAGTGATGTGCATACCAGGATCGTGTGCCTGAGGGACAGTGGTGAGGATAACAAGAGTATGTTGTGATGCATATTAGAAGGGTTTCAGGTGTCCAGTGGGCATGTGTGTGTAATGGACAGCTATGTATAGGGCAGATGTTGTCCTAGGAGCCAATTGGCCTTATGTGTCCATAGGTGAGGGTCAGATGTTGGGGAAGGAGTGTAAGTATGGCCGTGGAGGATAGGTAGGATCGCAGAAAAGACAGCATACAGGGTTGGTATATGACACATGTGGGGGGAGATACCCTGAACGGGGATGGGTCTTTGGCATTCAAAAGCCCATGGGAACAGTGGGACGGAGGTCCCCAGCCATGGACAACTGCCACTGCACCTACACAGCTGCAAAGGAGGCAGTGCTGGGGGCTGTCCAGGAGGGGCAGCATCACCCTGTAAATGTGACACTCTGCCCTTGATCTGACGTATCTGGTTTCGTAACCCCTTAGGGAGCCACCAGCACAACACATCTGGGACCGCACGACAGCAGATATGTACCTGTCTGGTCCCACTCCCAGGGGGGACATGCTCCATCCTCAGTGGTGGTATCACCAGAAGGTGGTGCAGAGCCAACAGAGGTTGACGTCTATGGCTGGGCCCCAGATGTGCTAGTGCCCTGTGCCATGATCAGCTGAAGAGGGACAGGAGGTTCTGCCGGGACCTCCCAACACATTCAGCCTATGGTGTTGCATTTTAAACCCACATATGGCTTAGTGATAGACAACAGCATACAGGATTACCTATGACAGTATGCATAGATATCACCAGCAACCCAACACAACAGATGGTATACATTTGCAGAGGGAGCACAACACATGCAGATATACTGCATGCCAACTGTACAATGTGTAGTAGACATGTGACCGCAGCTATGAGCAGTTGCCCATCATTGGCCTGTCGTTGGGAACCCCACACAGTGCCTGTCATACCACTGTCTCATGTGGCACATGTCCAGTCAGGGATGCAATGGCAGTAACACATCCCTATCATCATGTACTGTCTGCACTCCTCACACCATGCTTTTGCTGTGCACAGATGTGTGTTCAGTGTGTAACATAGGAAACAAATGGTTGCACACACTGATCAGTTCACAGATGGCCCTACAGATGGGGGGTCCCTCATGAACAGAGTACTGTCATGTCTGTATTATAACATGCAGAATATCCATTGCCACACACATTGTAAACAGGCAGTAGTCTCAATGCAGCATAGCTATACTTACATGCTGTAGTCATGTGTGGCACATCACCCTCCTGTCTTTAGGCTATTTCCCACTGTGGAAAATGATTGAGGTACATTCAGATATCATCTGTGATGCCATGTCAGAACACCACATCCAGGTACCACTCACAGCGACTGTCATTGCCAGATAACAACATGTTTCCCTAGATAGTGTACTGTGTTTATCATGCGGATGGCTATGGGAACACCATCACAGCTGTACCACATGCGATCAGCTAGAGAAGGACTGCAATAGGTGCAGAGGCCATCATCTGACCATTTCCATCACTTACAATACACATGCTGCTGCTGTGCAGGTGTACACCTTCACATTCACCAGAGAGTTTGTGGGTGGGATAGGCAAAGTACACCAGGGAAGGGCTTGGAGACTTAACCATAAGCATCATCTGCCACACGCCGAACAGTACAGGGGTCAAACCCCTGACTACTCATTACTATTACATGTACATGATGTTACTACATGTGCCACAATGGCGACATGTTGCTGTGCGGTAAGAACATATGCGTGTAGGTGAGTGACATCTGCAACAGATATAGTAGACATGCATTAGGTGTGGCACACATGTCTGTCCACATGAACGGATGCCATTGTCACCACAACCACACTGTCTAATGGACACACAATGACACCTTTGCCAGGGCCACAAATGCACAATGTAACTAATTATTTTGCCACACTGCAGTAACGTACAGGACCACATGCACCACAGGGGATATCTGGAGGTTCTATGGGCTAGGGCATGTGAAAGTGCTTGACAACTGTTGGTATGCCAATGAGGTTTATACTGGGAGTGACTGTGGTTGGGAGCATCACAACCCACATGCAGACACAGGGTGCCAGTACTGGCATGCAGGTATGCATTGCTCCATGGGTATGTAGTGGTTGGCTGTGCAAGATGGCTGTACAAGGCTTGGTGAGGGGTAATCCTTGGCATCGCGTCACCCAACAATGGTGTGCAGTGCAGGGGTGTAGTGTCTGCAATGTCTCACACAGATGGGTACTGCATTATCTGGCCTGACATCCTGGTTACCAATGTGTAGGGCCATAGCTTTGTAATGCATGCCAAGTCTGTGTTTGATAGTCCTTCACATGGACATTGCCTAGGATGTGCATGTCCCACAATACTGTACAGTGACATGTACAGGTGTACCTGGTTTGGCAGACACATGTTGTGTACACAGCCTGTTATACCCCAATATACCAATACTGGCCTGGTGTGATGAAACCTGCTTATAGTGAGCAGGTCGGCCCTGCACCTGCATGGATAGTATGATACAGGTATTTCATGGTGTCAGTGGCATGGGTCCATAGAGGGCACATGTGTACAGCCTCTGGCCTTTGTGGATCACATTTGATGGCACCACATATGTTGCAGGCATTCAGTGTGGAACATAGTGAAGGCACAATGTCTGCATATATGTGACTATTGTACTGCTGTACAGGGTGCCATGTCTTCTGCAGGCCACTGCATTCACACCATGCCTACTATCTGTCCTCAATGTGCATGGTACTAGCAACATAGCGGGATATCCTAGGCATGTTTGTTTGTGCATGGCACATGGGTGCGGGAAATATACCGGGTACTAGTAGGGCTGCATACTTAGTTCACCAAGCCTTTGCCAGATGTATGGGTATGGCTTGCCAACACAGTCCCATGGCTGACTGACATCTGTACTCCTCATGAGATGGCCAATGTGTCATAAGACGGATACCATATAGGAAAACTGCAAAACCCGGTCCCAAACATGTCCAATGGTAAGACAATCACGGCCACCTCTACACAGGCTCTGACAGACAAACACACACTTGCCATGTCCTGTATACAGTCCCCTACTGTATCACACTGCAGCAATATGGGCATGCACTACAGTGAATACCACAAAGCACTGTACTTGTCTCACACAGGCAGACACACACATACACACACACACACACACACACACACACACACACACACACACACACACACACACGCATGCACATACACACACACACACACACACACACACACACACACACACACACACACACACTTGGCATGTCTGGAATTAGAACACCAACCTAACTCCTTTACTACACTATAGCATTATGGAGTTACAGAAAGCACTACCAAGATTACTGGGACACAGCACTCCCAGAAGTGTATTTGTAGGTGGGTGACATCATCAGCCTTGCAAAAGGTGGGTATAAGAAATGTGTGGAGTGTGAGCAGTCTAAAAGCATTACACAGTCCACAGGCAGACGGGGACACACACACACACACACAAACACACACATGGCAAGTGTGGGACTAAAACACCAACCTAACTTCTTTATTACACTACAGCATTATGCAGTTACAGAATGTGCTACCAAGATTACTGGGACACAGTGCTCCCAGAGGTGTATTTGTAGATGGGTGACATCATCAGCCTTGCCAAAGGTGGGTATAAGAAATGTATGGAGTGTGAGCAGTCTAAAAGCATTACTCAGTCCTCAGCCAAACAGGTACACACATGGCAAGTGTGGGACTAGAACACCGACCTAACTACTTTATTACACTACAGCATTATGCAGTTACAAAATGCACTACTGAGATTACTGGTACACAGCCCTCTCAGAGGTGTATTTGTAGATGGGTAACATCATCAGCCTTGCCAAAGGTGGGTATAAGAAATGTATGGAGTATGAGCAGTCTAAAAGCATTACTCAGTCAAACTGGGACACACACACACACACACACACACACATACACACACACACACACACACACACACACACACACACACACACACACACGGCAAGTGTGGGACTAGAGCACCGACCTAACTACTTTATTACACTACAGCATTATGCATTTACAGAACACGCTACCGAGATTACTGGGACACATCACTCTCAGAGGTGTATTTGTAGGTGGGTGTCATCATCTGCCCTGCCAAAGGTGGGTATATGAATTGTATGGAGTGTGCGCAGTCTAAAAGCAATTTACAGTCCTCTGTCAAATGGGACAGACATACACACACTCACACGCCAGTGGTGAGAACGGAACACCTGCTTTTTTACAGATTACTATTACAATACTACATACTTATGAGTCGCACCACACAGACTACACATTTCAAGGCTGTCATTATGACCTTTTAGGAATGTGGACATCAACAGGGATGCTGGCAGTTAAGATGTACATACCTGTGAACCTGTGTGTTTAACGTAGGAATCCATCCTGACCTGGAGTATGCCCATCTGTGGAATGGACGACTACTACCACTATACAGGGTTACAATGGCCATGCCCATACACAGAGGCAAATAACCAACACAAGGTGTCACTGGGCATGCTCACACACTTAGTACAGGGCTGTTCGGAATGCACTATGTGTCCATCTTCACAAGGATATACTAGGCATGCTCATACACTTGGTAGCACAGGGGGCATGCTCACACACTTAGTAGCACAGGGCTGTTTGGAATGCACTACTATGTGTCCATCTACACAATGCTCACACACTTAGTAGCACAGAGCTGTTCAGAATGCACTACTATGTGTCCATCTACACAAGGATATACTGGGCATGCTCATACACTTAGTAGTCCAGGGCTGCCTGTGATGCACTCTGATTCTAAACATGGAAGGCCACAGTGGCCATGCTATTACAGGTATACATAAAGAACACATTATAATGGGCTCTGGTATTGGTAGTCGCATCTGCCCACACAGTGCCATTCGATGGCAAATGTCCTAAACACAGGATAACTCCCTGACACCTACAGGACAACTGCATTGTTTTCTTATGCTAACCAGTGCTAGATGTGTAGCGTCCATAATCACAGTTGGTCACTGTAGATCCAACAATGGGGAGTACTGACATCTGTGCAGCGAGGAACACCTGGCTGATGGCTATGTAGTGCACAATAGCACTACCACCATATACCTCAGAACCTAGCACTACCACTATATACCTCAGAACCAGACATGTGGGCCATAACACAGGTACGGACCACTCCAGGTGGTGTCCCCACATACATAAGGCCACTCACATGTAGTGACCGGTACCCCCACGAAAGGCATTACAGATGAATCATGTGCAGGACACAGTGTCACATGCTGCATTCTAGGATGTAAACCTCAGACACCACCATTCCCTTGGACCACCAACACGCATCCATACATGTTGTAGGACATATAAGAGTACACCACCATGTGACCCTTGACCTGCGGACTGTACCAAGCTCTACATCAACTGTACTGGCACAATTGCATCATGTGTTATGCAATACAATGATACCACTGTCTGCAACCAGGTCAGCTGTACACATACCAGAGACCTTCAGTACTTTCCACCATTAGCAGATGACTGTTGCTGTACACCAGTACACACCCTCATTTATGGATATGGCATACATGTACCTGCCCTGGGTATGTGCATGCCACACACACACACACGCATACACGCACACACGCACACACGCACACACACACACACACACACACACACAACATACATGTAAATAGCATAGCTGTTGTTGTCCTTTGTGAAAACAGGTGGCTACAGCCATTGCACACATGCACATGGAATGTAGGTCCATGGCTGCTGAATGCTAACAGTACATAAGGTGTGATATCAGTGTTGACAGAGGTAACATTCTCGCTGTACTGGCCACCCATTACACCCATCATATCATACAACAGTCCATGTGTCATGTATGTCATTACACATGCCCACCAATTGCAATGCCTACAAACATGCCCAAATGTCAGGATTGTAGGACCTACACACCTGTACATGTGGTGTTGTGCATTCAGATAACATGAGTGTGCAGTTGCTGATGTATGCAGGTGATGTGTACCCTAGTACATCATGCAGTTGGAATGCAGCCTCAACATTTCCAACTGTATATGGTGATATGCTGAATGTACAGAAAGATGTACCTCAGGTATGGACAGGTGTGGAAATAACTAAATGGTGGGGCATCTTTGCAGATGGATGTTTGCTGTGGACAGATCACAGGTGTGTCACAAGCGGTCCTACAATAACCTGTGTAACTGGTAAGCAATGGTTTCATTAATTGAAGGACATAACACACAACTTAGACAGTGGTCAGGGTGACAGCGAAGGTAAATCACTTGACACCTGTTAATAGTTAAGATGTCCCGTGTGCATATATCAGCACTGTTGACACAGGAAGCATCAGTACAGTTTGTAACGTGTGCAATACTGATGTACGTCTGTCATACATATCATGAGCTAGGCAGGTCTGAGATTCACAGTACTGTCATGTGTGGTAGCTTGTGTGTCCATATATGTCACGTATGGTGGGGAATACATCTCAATTGTTACTCACTCTCCTGTACACTAGTGTACACATCTGTACAGACTGCAATGTAGAAAGCAGGACATAGACAGGGGTGTGTATCTCACACATGTGAGGTATCTGTAGGTGCGTGACATAGGTGTATTCAATACTGAATGCCACAGTGTGTGTATGTAGGGCTATCTGGTCCCTGGGGTGAGGATGTATGGTACCATACTGAACTGATAAGACCCCTCCCCCCATCCAGGCAATGCATTGTACTATCCGTGTTGATGTCCACGATCTTAGGCCATACTGACTACCTGTACATGTGTATTCTCTGTGGCGCATCATGTAGGTGCAAAGTACTGTAATGATGATTTGCACATAGGCAGGGGCCCTCACCTCACCAGTAGCAACTGTGTGCGAGTGTGTGTTACTGTGTCGGTGAATTCGTGAGTGTGTGGGTGTGTTACTGTGTCACTGAATACATGTGGCAATACCTGAGTGTGTGGGTGTAGTTGTGTGTTGTTATCCTGTCATGGGAACATGTATTACTAATTGCCAATGAGACATCACACTTCCCACTGGCCTCTACCCTTATAATCAGCTAGACCACTCTCTTATCTCACCACTCCATGTAACTGTACCTTTGATGTCACCCTTTATGGGTGTCATGTCTGTAGCCACAGTTGCTTAATACACAGCTATCATGCTCTTGGATCAGTAGATGTGTTTGGAACATGGGACATTCTCACTGGTATGTGGCAGCAACACGGTGCATTCTGGTATATTCATACATACCTGTGAGTAGTCCACATTGACATATGGGACACTAACTGCAAACACTGACATCCACCAGCACATGCAATTAGACCTGAATGAGGACAGTAGAACATCATAGCCAACATGCAGTTACTGTTGTTACACAAGACACATACTGTTAACAGTACAAAATGCATTGTACACCTGTAGTACATGGTATTTCTGCTACTTGTCAACAGTACTCAACAATTGTAAACTACACTTATCTTCCTAGTCTGTTCACCCTGTGCATCAGACCATATGAGTATGTCCCTGCACTGATGGTGTGGATGTCAGGGATGCGGCACAGGCATCATCATATGCATAGGGTGATAATGTTTGCCAGAGGCCTAGAATGCATCATTGGATGACATCATGTGTGTGGGTTAGGGCCTTTGATTTAATTGGGCGTGTGTGGATGTTATGCTTGTGTGTGTTGCGGTGTCCTACATATGTTTCCAGTGTGTGCGTGTATGTATGCACACAGTTCTGCCATGTGTCTGGCCTACACAGGGGTATTATTGACAGCTGCAGACTGTACAGGTGAGGTTTTACAGTTCACAGTGTCCAGCCACGGACATGTGACCTGTGCCTGCCAGGGGTTGCATGGGCACTACCAGGCAGAGGTGCAGATTGGGTAGTCTGATGTCACTTGTCCACTGGAACCATGTCTCTGTTGGGACTGTCCCAAGCCACGTGCATGTGGCCTGCTGTGTCATAGTATGGACAGCACAGCACCAGATGCACTGCTGCTGCTGCTACCACCCCTATGGGAGCGGACATGTGAGGTAGCTCATACACATAGACCTGAAACAGGTGATGTACCAGGCCTACATCCATGTGCCCGACACATCACTCCTACCAGATGTTCCAACACAGACAGCTCACACTCTCGGATTGTCATGCCATGGTCAAGGACTCCAACCATGTCACCCAACCGTCTATCCAAAGCTTCAGCAATCTGCTGTTGAGCATTTACCATTGCCTGGATGTTGTTGTTTAAAGAATGGACAGCAGCCCTCTGAAGCCTCTGATCTTTTCTGTTGTGCCATTCAGCACATGCCTGTGCCTCCATTACAGCCTGAAACATGCGTCTGGTGACACCAGCTGCTGCACTCTGTCTTGCAGGAGCATGTTGGCCAGAGGTCCTCCTAAGAGCAGCACTGTCCACGTGCCTGTGTGGGGCACAACCAGTCAGTTGGCTGACACCATGGTGTGCAGGCACACCTTCCATAGCCCCCACACTTTCCTGTTCCAAGCTACCACGCACCAACTGTCCTTCCTCTATGGCCATTGGTGATGGGGTATGTGTAGGCATGGGATCTATGTGCAGGGATGAGGGGGATATAGCTGGAATAGCAACCAATGGCACAGTTTCAGACCCTGACAACTCTTCCTGTGACTCAATCATACTTTCATCATCACTGCTAGAGTCTGTGGGGACATTAACATCAGATGTACCGCAGGAGGGCAATGCACCTACATCACCTGTGAGGGCAGACAAGAACTGTACATTACAATCTATAAAATAGACACACACACACACACACACACACACACACACACACACACACACACACACACGCACACACGCACACACACACACACATACACACGCATGTGATGTGATAGAAGGCATGCAACATGCATGTGATATGGCAGATGGCATGCAGCGCAGACAATAATAGTGGTAGTTATGATACATCCCTGGGTTGCACACAACAGCATGCATGTGTCATAGCAGACGGGATACAAATTACACAATCATAGTAGTAGTTAGCATACATCCCTGTGTTAGACCATGTAGACCAGCACAGGTTAACAGTACACCTGCCTGATGTGTGGCATATGACCTTCACAATCACATGTAGTATGACATGTGATCTGCTGACGTGTGCAATGACATGCATACATGTTTAACAAAATGGTGTCCTGTCAAATATACAGTGGGGCAATGGTGTCCCAATGCAGTGTTGTCTGTCCGCCCTACAGATATACTGCACATGTAGCTGATGTGCATGGCCATTGCAGGGAATCATGAGGCATCTCTATTGCTATACAGTGTGAGTTACAGACACAGTTCATAGCCATGACTGTGTTGAGATACAATACATATATACTGTGGAATGTGACCCACATCACTGAGGTGTATACACACTAAACCATGATGTGGAAGTTGTGGCACAGGTCACTGATGGGTATACGGATGACACCTCTGCACATCTGCAACCATATTGCTGCTGCCTGGCAACTATGGCCAGACATGGCGAACACATTGGTACACCATGTCCCACATGACATCTGTGTACCACACACACACACACACACACACACACACACACACACACACACACACACACACACACACACACACATGAGGAGCAAGTATGACATTGATGTCCGACACCAGCAAGGAGAATGTACTGTATCTGTGGGCTGATGTGGATACTGTACAGGTGACTGCTGTCATGTTGTGACACCCTCAAGATGTTCAACACATCTTATTTGGTGGATTGATGTTACGCTTACACAAGATGTGCACAGGCCTGTAGGATGTCTAGTGTTCCACATCTACAATATAACCATTACACAAAGGCCATAGTTGGACCATGTGTAGCCATTGCATAACAGGGTGTACACACAAGCACATCACGTCTACTATGTGTGTTGCTCCATGTCTCTGGCCATCCTCCATGGACCATGTGTGTACATGTGTTGGCCAAATTATTGTGATGGGCATCTATTTCACATGTCTGTGTTGTCCCATATGGCATACACCCATAGATGTCATATGCTCTACTGACAACAGGGTTATGCAGACAAAGGGTGGTATGTGGAATATGTTTTCAGGTAAGGTAGGCAGTGTTGCAGCCAGGCCACTAGATGTCATGGACATGTCAAGATAGCACATCACATTGTGTGACATTCATAGCAGGGCTATGATCCACACCAGTGAATCCTGTGGGCTGGCCATACTCCAGTCCACTGTGTAGTACTGTTTGTATTCCCCACATGTGTAGTTCTGATCTGTTGTGCATGTCCCTACAGTGAACAGCACCTCCACCATTGTATGCAGAGCTGTCCACACATCTGGCAATGACAGTTTGTAAGGATTCATGTCGGTGAGATGATTCACATAGTTTGTGAGTGTTGCACGTGGGTAGGCATTGTGATGCATTGCAGGTCCGACCTGTATATTGTGACAGGACCATACATTATGTGTACATGTTGTAAATGGCCACATGGCAGATAGATCTGTTCATTACGATTCCTGATAAATAATAACAGTCTCACCTGCAATGGGCTGCTGTCACAGTGGAACACCAGAGGTACCTAAATAGGAGTAACACAGCAGTATGAGCATTATCCACACCTGTATGATGGCTACAGAGTGCAATGTGCATGTTAACACATACACCATTACATTAGACTATACTATGGTGTATGCACATGTGTGCATACAAAGAGTAGCATACTATAGTATGTGGCATGTGTGTATACATGTCTTGCATATGATGTTACATTGCATATTGTACAGTGGCACATGCAACTATATGGAATATAGTTGTTATAGGTGCAGTACTGACTTACCAGGCAATTCCAGGCTAAGTGGTTGGGAGACACCCACCTCCACAATATCGGCTAAGGCTTGTGGATGTGGTTCTGCAGGTGTCCCCAGGTTGGCCAGTAGCTCCTCGGTACGTGTGAGTGAGGGCTGGGTTGGTGGTCCACCACCTGTTGCACCTTGTTCCCTGGTGATTGCATTCACATGCTGTTTCGTCCATCTAATGAGGTCTGTACAGTGTCTGCACACCTGTTAGTATGTGCAGTTGCGGCCACCCGCATCATTAACCTTCCTGCGAAGTTCCATCCACAGGACATCCTGCTGCTGTGCATCCTGTGGCACATGGCTGAACAGGATATCATAATTGTCAAGTAGGTATGGGATGAGGGCCTCATCCTCCAAGTGTGTAAAAGGGGCTAGCCTTGCACGTGACATACCTGGAAGACATAATGATGGAGACAGGTCAGAGTAACTCACAGACATATACAGCTACAGCTGAACATACATGTGTATCGCATTTATTACATTTAAATAGTTGTATTTGCAAACCTACATGGCACTGACGTGATTGTGTGACACACATGTGACACTCAATGGTGAGTGGATATTATCACCATATATGTGTGTGTGTCACCTGATTACATTTCTCATACTCCATGTGGATGCTGTCTTGATGTGGGCATGTATGTTTGCCTGTACTGGTGTTCCTACCTATCAGCACATGGCTGGATGTGTCCACATTAATGCAGTCAACTTTGATGCTGTGTATATGTCACATATAAAGACTTCCACTGCCTTAACAGACATGACCTGTGACCCTGCAGACTTGCTCACATAAAGTTTTACATGTATGTGTTCTTCCATATACATCTACATGGCACTGTACAGCAATTCAACATCCTGCCATGTATCACTTGTGTTGCACATGTGATACACATGGGACACTGGCTAGCCAGATGGTATTTGCAGGGATGGATATCAAATATAGCATGTACAGTCAAAGTCAACTAGTGGGCTATATGCCATGGGCCATGTATGAATCTAAGATGAAAGGTTACCTGGCAGTAGCCGACAGGCAGGTCTCTGGGACCAGTTGGAGCAGTGCCACATTACTGATCCACAGGGTTAATGATACAGTTACCATGCGGTCATCACACCATGTATGAGAGGGGAGTGATGTGCAGCTTTGACGGACAGGAATGCATAGTATGGCAGGACTATGTAAAGTGTATGGGACAAGGATCTGTCCAGCATGTGTAAGGTGAATGTCCATGAAGTATGTGTTTGAGATCAGGATGTGTACGTGTAGCATGTCCAACATCACTGGGTTGGACATGGATTTATTCAAGGTACGCATCATGCTACATAGTGGAGATGGGGAATGGGAAGGCTGGTGTAGGCCACCTGCACATGGCCACTACCCCTTAAAGGAAATATGTGATCTGATATGGGTCACTTGAGTGTTGTGTATGGCTGGACAATGATCTCTAAATTCATGGATGGCACCCTGTCATTATTAGGGTTGCCACATATGACTACCTGACAGGTGTGGTGACATAGCTATCACAGGAAATACAACTGCTCAGCTGCATCCCTTACACACAAGTGTCCATTATGTTGACCTCTGCCTAGGTGGTAGTTCATGGGTACAGGGTTATTACATAGGGGTGACAATTCAATATGTAGCTGTCAGATTGTGGCCATATGTCACACACACCTCACCCACAAAGCCCCTTCTGTATGTTGTCCACAACACTCCTGAGTCGGCTATTGCTCCTAGGTCATAGTCATTTGCATACATCAATAGGCAGATGTGTTCTGTTTGTCTGTGAGTTATGGAATACAATGAGGGGGAATACAATTCATTAAACCTGACTTACTGTAGCTGCCACTGGTGTGATGAGCATATATTATTCAGACACCTTCTGTAGTGTTGGTTCTGCCAGCAGTCCCATTGCAAAACACTCCTGTGACATAGGAATGTACATCTAGTATACCGAGTGTAGGTGGTACACAGTATGGGTGATGATGTCCTATGACCCTGGCAAGGTTGTGATATGCAGTGTGACATCAACCTTACTGTCATCTACATCTGTACTGCTGACATCAATTATTTGATCAAGGTTCATGGCCTTCCAGAGCAGACTCAGCAGGATAGTAGTGCAGTACTTCCCATTATCAGTGGTGTCTCCCCCTTTGTGGGTTGTGATACCTGTTGGTATGCACCATTCAGTGTGTACACAGCCTGACATGGAGCTATGTTTTACATGATGTGCATGTGGAGAGAATCTTGTTTTGCCATATGTGTATGATACAACCTGTGATGCGGACAGGTCCCATGCAGCCGGAGTGCAGCTTGTACCTGCATAGTTGTGGGTACAGGGGCCCTGTGGTGTACATGGATATATGATTGTGTACTTGTTGGGAGGGGGGCATGTGTTTATGTTATCCAAGACTCTATCTGGATTGCTTATTAATGCTCAGCACTTGTTCAGAACTTGTAAGCACTACGTAAGCTAATAATTACTATAGCACTCAATCTTCCTCATTATCTAGAGGTAAACAGGTTTTGTACATACATTTCTCACTTGCTTAGAGTAAAATAGCTCTTGTACTCACTTTCCTCACTTATCTAGGGGAAAGTAGTTCTATATTCAGGCATGTCCAAGAGTCAACTGCCAGTGTTCTCGCCTGTCTATCTAATGAATCTGGACATCTTGAGGCAATGTACACATTGCCTCATGTACACAGACAAGCCTCTCCACCTACCACCCAACACTACAACCTGTGAGAGATGCACTTATCTAGCCAAACTGGAGGTAAAGCTCTCTCCAACCAAGCCTGACCCTGACAGTCATGTATAGAAGGTAAACATTCACACCACACCACACTCATCACATAGTCTCACTGAATCTACCCCACCATTAACTAAGAAAATTACTCATGTACCAACTCATTAGCTCAACACTTTCTGGAATTCATAAACACCAATGCCCTGGATCAACATATCCACACACTCACCAGGGGCAACAATATCCTAGACCTATGCATTACCAACATAAGTGACCGGTGCTCCACACATGAAGTCAACTCTTTGTTGGTCCGATCTGACCATGAGCTGAGCACCATTGATATCCACATCCCGCCCCCACCCCCCATTAAGGGAACCACATTATAATATGTCTACAAAGCCAACTTCATGCTTCTTAAGGCAGATGTGGTGAACGTCATGACACCCATGCAGATGGACAATACTGTTACAACTGCTGAATCCTACACTAATGCACTCTATAAGCACTTACACGAGTGCATGGATTGTGCTATCCCAAACAGAATCAAGACACTATACTCCTAATTAAGGAATCCAATCTGGTGGTCCCCTGCCATAAACTAACTGTACTATAGGAGGAAGCCACTGTTGCAAACATGAGTACAATCCCATGCATGGAGGAGCTCCCTGGTCAGCCTCAGTAAGAAGGTGAGATCCCTTATAAGATCCTCCAAAGCTAGCTACTAAAACAAAACTGCCACTAATTCCAACAACAACCACAAAGCATTCTATAGCTATGTCACATATCTCAATGTCAACACCCAGATCTGCTCTGAGTTACAGCACAAAGGCACAAACATTACAGAACCAACTTATATTGGCAACATCCTGGCAGATAGGTTCAGTGCTACCTTTCCCCCCTCCCTCTCAAAGCTGCACATTCTAAAGCCAATATCACAGCATCCATGGGACCGGATAACATCCCAGGCTGCATTTTACATGAACTTCAGAATGTACTAGCTCCCCACCTATGCACCATGTTCAATAATAGCCTTGCATCGGGCTTAGTGCCCCCTGAATGGCACACAGCAACAGTTATCCCACTCCACAAAGGTGGCGCCACATCGGACCATGGGACCTATTGCCCTATAGGCCTGACTAGCCTGGTCTGCAAGGCTATGGAGCACATTGTGGATCTCAGTCACAGAGACATTGGGTACCTCCAAACCTTTGACCCCTCCCAGTTTGGCATTGTTAAGGGCAGACCATGCCTCTTAAACCTGGTGGACTTCTTAGAGACAGTTACCAAGGCATTAGATGAGGGTAAGAATGTCCACACAGCCTACCTAGATCTCTCAAAGGCTTTCAACACCATTCCTCCTTCTGGTATTATCAACATACCCATCCGCCTGAACATTAACCCCTATGTCATGTGATGGTTTGCAAAGTGGCTCACTGACAGAACACACACAGTGAGAGTTGCATACCCTAAGTCCGACTGTATACCAGTTACAAGTGGCATTCCCCAGGGCTCAGTCCTAAGACCCCTCATGTTCGGTATATAATTCTCTAAGGTACAGACAAGCACAGAAGGGCTTTGGCTGAAAAGGTTAGCAGACGACTGCAAACTAGGGGACATAATTGTTTCCCCAGCTGTTACAGACACCCTCTGGAAGGGTTGCACTGAGATGGATACTTGGTGTCAATATCATGGCCTCAAGCTGAATGCCTAAAAGTGCATAGTCATCCCCTTTGGATATAACTAATTACCCATGGACTACCACATAGGTGCTAGTCCCCTACATACAGAAAAGGTAATGAGGGATCCGGGAACCCCAGTAGATAGCAATCTCTCCTTCGATACCCATAATGACAAGGTGGTTAGAATATCCTTCTACATGGCCCCCCAATCTCTAATGGGTACACATCCAGATCAAAGGAGGCCATTGTGCTTCTCTACTCATGACTTATTAGACCCATTAAAGGATACAACACCCCATTTGGGATATACCTTACAAGACAACTGCAACAGCTTGGAAGACCACAACAGTACCACACCAAGAGGATTACTGACCTCACATAGATGACCTATGCAGCCCAACCTAAGAAACTCCAGCTGTACTCCGTTGCATACTGCATACTCACAGGTGATCTCTGCTTGTCATACAAGGCCCATGTCCAACCCAGTATTGCTGGATATGCTCCACCTAAACAGAGGCCCCTGAGAGCCACATGCTCTAAGGATATACACCTAACCACAGCAATGACTAGGACATGCTAGACAGATAGATTCCTGACCTGGACACTCCCCATACTTTGGAACATGATTCCAATGTACATCAGGCAGGGCCCCTCACACTAGCACTCTTCAAGGGAAACCTTGACGTGTGGATGGGAGACAGACATGTAACCCAGGGATCACTACAGTGGCTCTGCTAGACAGAGGCACAGGGAACTAATGGCTCTGCCATTCAGAGGCACAGGGAACTAACCTATGGGGGTGGCAAAAGCCAACACACTCTAGCTAGGCTTATAAATACCCTTGGTAAGACAGCCTAGTACCTCACTTTGCACTTATTACATGTCTTATGTGCATGGATAGTTAACTAGCTCTTGCATTTTACTTTGCTATCATGCTGATAACCTTTCGGATGACTAAAAGACATATGTATCCTGTTATTGTGTATTGTAAATGCCAATAGACATAACTAATGTTTGCCTAACATAACAGTAATGATATGTAATTTGTAATACATATCTGCCTACAATACTGTACATTACACAGTTATTGGCACAATATCCCACAATCCAAATCATAATTGCACAGTGGGCCAACCTTCGACATGTTATTCTCAGTAATACACCCATACATATGGCTACTGTTACAATATATCAACATATACTATCCCCTGTTATAGCACATACTTGTTGGACCAGCCCTGCCACTGACAGCGGCTGGTGAGGAATATTTGTGTTCAAAGCCATTATATAGCATCCCTTGTGGTATATGCGGTGTTTGCCTTGTGACCTACAGCAGTGCACACAAATACTACAAGCGTTACTATGCTCAGCAATGCATCTATACAAGATAACTGTTTCCACTATATGGATTGCGTGCACTTTAAATACTACAGAAAAGGTACTACATACACAGACATACTGACTGTTCTACATATCTTATTAGTAACCTGAGGTGTTGTTAACTGTTGATTCAATTATTTTCAGTTTATGTTTCAATCTTCTTTGTAACGTTCTGCTGGTATATACGGATGGTTTGAATATGTGATAACCCATCCTTTTCTAATTTGATATTGGTAACATGTGGTATCCTGACCACCAATTGGTGTTCCAAAGTAGTTAATTAGATGCACACCAGCTGTGCAGCTACTCCATTAGCCGATACCAATGCAACAGTGGTGTATAACTGAGTACTCCTTTTGGGCGTTGTCCATTTGCCTTACTTTCGAGGAAGATGGCCTGGATTTGTTGTTTGTGATGTATTTCAACAGCTATAGGGAGACAGACAGAGATATATTAGCTTCATGACTCCCGTGGATTGTGTGTAATGGCTAGATGATTTTGTTCTACATGTGAGTACAGCTGTTATATTTCAGAACATTGCTACTTATCCAGGGTTTGTTTGTACCTGATACTTCTGCAGATGTTTAAATCTGGCAAGGATGTTTGGGCAGCTCAAGACTGTATGGCTATGCATGAACTGTTATGTGGTTTACAGTGTGCTCACCAGACATCCTTGATTTGGTGTACAAGTGTAGCATACTGCGCTGTTACTCAGTAATTGGTAACACATCCCGGTGTACACACAGAGCTCTGAAATGGGATTAGTGCAAACAAACCCTGTAACATTAACAGCTGTTCCAAGGTATAACAGCAACTATTTCACATAGGGCCATGTTAGTGTGTCTCTGACAAGGTATGTTAAGGCTTCTGCAGATGTCGTACAGTGAGTGAATGATTTGTGATGTTATTACAGTTTGTATTGTAATTTGTTTGGGTGTGGGGGTGATGTTGGTGGGTGTGCATAGCAGATGCAAGTGTGTAGGAACTGCTTTTATACATAATCGATATGTGCGTGAGGGTTCCTTCCCTATTTGAACACCTAGCCTTTAGTATACTAATACTATGGTAATTGCAGGCTGATTCATTAAGGCACTGTTATGTGGTCCCTGTATAGCATGCAGATGATGTTAGTCCTTGAATCCTTTCGGAAATACATCAGAATGTAATATAGTGTTGCTACATGAAAGCTGTGTATTTCTGTCATAGGTATTTGCAGTCATTGTAGTTGTGTTGGTGACTGACCCTCTTTGGCTAAGGTTGCCACCTTTTCATATGGCCATAGTGGGATATTTTCGGGACACACATCAGAATTTACAAGCCGACACAAACCCACGGTCAGTATAAGGGATAGAACTTTCCTTTCTTGCCTAAATATAAGCTTATTCTTGCAGAAGTTTAGTTGCTTATCCTGTTTCTTGTAACATGTAGGTATTTTATATACAGAAAGAGCTATTGTATGCAACTATTACATTACATATGGGACATAATTATGTCCTACAATCCCAGGACATTTGCCACTTTTAATATATTTGGTCAGGACACAACCGCCCAAAGAGGGACTGTCCCTTGCAAAGTGGGACAGGTGGTAACACTATCATTGGCTCATGTCCGTAGCACATATTTGTAATAGTGTATAGGCATATACTCTCCATATCCTTTGTTTATAAAGGTTGGCCATGATGGAATGTGTGATTGCTATGGTCCATGTTATACAGATATATGAACACTTCAACCACTGTATATGGGATACCTATGGAATCCTGAAACCACACAGTTCCGATGCACATAGTACAGGGCCCAGACTCCCATACCCCACATTACCAACAGCGACAGTAACTCGCAAAAGTAACATGAACTTGGAGCACATACACGCACACATAGACACACTGCTACCCACCACATCCAAACAAATCATCCCACACTAAGTATGAGCAGGTGGGCAAGCCCTCCTACACCCCCCGTGTAGGTGTCTGCACCTCCCACACTCCCCTACTTTAATATTCTACCTCCTAGATTGCACAAACAGACGCACAAAGCTAACCCACACCCACACATTACAGTCCCCCAAAAACACACACCACACCCAGAACACACACTTACACACACTACAGCCATCAGAAACACACTTACACACAGTAACCCACAACACCAGAAGCACTGACTAACTGTCCCTTAACCTCGTGATTTTACACCTCGTGAAACTAGTGTTTCAGTACTGTGTTCTTTCGGACCATAAGCCTCGGGATTATGCGAGTCGGTATAGGTTCATAGGTTCATACTAGGCTATCTGCCCTGGGGCAATTATAAGCCTAGCCCGATTCTGTATGGCTTACGCCACCCCTTGATTTGTGTATACTGTGCCCTTTTTAAGGTTTAGTTTACTGTGCCTCTGTCTAATAGTGACACGGGAGTAATCTCTGGGACAAACCTACAATCCCCCATCCACTTATCGATATTCTTCTTGAAGAGATTCAGTGAGGTGCTCTGCCTCACATGAACTGGAATTCTATTCCAGAGCAAAGGGAGCCTCTGGGTTATGAACCTGTCCCTCCAACAAGTTCTATTTATTTCTGTGCTGAGGTTCAAGTCCCTCGAGCGTGTGGCTCTAAGGGATTTAGATTTACTGAGGTGGAGCATGTCCATTAATTCTGGATTTGACATAGCTTTGTATGTCAGGCATAGATCCTCAAGTAGGCGGTATGCAACTGAGTAGAGCTGGAGTTTTTTTAACCGAGCAGCATATGGCATCTGTTTGAGACCCTTGATCCTCTTGGTGAGATACTTTTGGGGTCTTTCTAATTGCTGCAGGTGTCAGGTAAGGTACATCCCAAAAGGGCATTGTATTCTATGATGGGCCTGATGAGGGATGAATAAAGGCACGATTACCTCTTGATCTAGATGCAAAACCCTTCGTGATGAGGTGGGCTATGTAGAAGGTCTTTCTAACCACTTTGGCAATGTGGTTTTCAAAGGAGAGATTGCTATCAACTTGGGTCCCCAGGTCCCTAATAACTTTCTGTGTACTTAATGGGTTTCCGCCTATGTGGTAATTTGTGGGCACATTGTTTTGCCAAAGGGTATGACTATACATTTTTGGCATTTAGCTTTAAACCATGGTGCTGGCACCAGTTATCTGTCTCTGTGAGACCTTTTTGAAGGATGTTTGTGTCAGCTGGAGAGTTGATTATGGCACCCAGTTTGCAGTCATCTGCGAACTTGGTGAGCCATAGTCCTCCATGTTTGCCTGTACCTCAGAAAAGTATATACCGAACAAGAGTGGTCCCAGGACAGAACCCTGTGGGATGCCACTTGTGACCAGTTTCGAGTCTGACATGGCTCCAGCAACTCTCACTCTGTGGGTTCTGTCTTTGAGCCAGTTTGTGACCCATCTTGTGACATAGGGGTTTATATTTAAGCTGGATAGCTTATCTATGATGCCCGAGTGGGGTATTGTGTCAAATGCCTTTGCAAGGTCCAGATAGGCTGTGTGGACTACCTTCCCTTCATCTATGGCTTTGGTGACTGTTTCAAAGAAGTCAACCAGGTTCAAAAGGCAGGATCTGCCCTTGACAAAGCCGAAGTGGGTAGAATGTAGTGTCTGTAGGTCCCCAATGTCTTTGTTTATGAGCTCCATGATGATCCTCTCCATAGCCTTGCAGACTAAGCTAGTCAGGCTTATGGGGCGATAGTTTTCAGGGTCTGTAGAGGCTCCACCTTTGTGGAGTGGGACCACTGTTGCTGTACGCCATTCTGTGGGCACATATCCTGTAGTGAGGCTGAGATTGTATAGCTGTTTTATTTGAGGGATTAGTTCCTCTTGTAGTTCATGTAGGACGCAACCTGGGATGCCATCTGGTCCCATGGAAGCAGTGTTTTTGCTTTGGAGAGGCAGCCTTCACCTGAGCATCTGAGATGTTTGGGAGGCAGCCCTCTGCTGGGATAGATACTTGCTCTTTTGGGGAGGGTGGAGAAGTTTGCACTGAACCTGTCTGCCAGGATATTGGCGATGTCTGTGGGTTCAGTGTATTTTTTGTCATTTAGAATCAACTCAGAACAAGTCTGGGATTTGCATCCCAGGTTTCTGACATAACTGAAAAAAGCCTTATGATTGTCTTTGGTGTCCTGTGCAATTTTTCTCGAAGCTGGCCTTGGAGGATTTTATGAGGATCGTAATTTTTGCTAGTACTGATCAGAGATGCCTTCCCTATTAGGGATTTTGCTCTATCATGTAGTAGCTTCCTCCTTCTGTTGTACAGTTTATTTATGGCAGGGGTCCACCAGACTGGACGCTTGCCTTTGGATGATTGGGTCTTGGTTTTGTTTGGGATAGCATGATCCATGCATTCCTGGAGATGTCCGTAGAATGCATTTATATAGGATTCTGCAGTTTGGGCTGTAGTTTCCACTGGCCCTGGGGACTTGAAGGATTCCACTTCGGTTTTGAGAAGTGAGAAGTTCGCTTTTGAGAAGTTTTTCACTGTGGTTTTCTGGGCTGGGAGTGGGGTCGGGATGTGGACATCCAGTGAAATTAATTTATGGCCTGATCTTACCAATGAGGGATATACTTTTGGTGTGGAGCATAGAGTCCTCATGTTGGTAATGATCAGGTCTAGTATGTTGTCCCCTCTTGTGGGAGTGGTGACTAGTTGTTCCATAGCATTTGAGTTTATAATTTCCAGGAATCTTTGGGCTAAGGTGCTGGGGCTTGAGTAGTGCTCCCAGTCAATGTTTGGGTAGTTGAAGTCGCCCAATATAATGGTGTTCGGAGAGATCTTCATGTTCTCCAATGTTTTCAGGAAAGCCGAATGGGATTCCTGACTTTGAGAGTGTGGTCTGTAGGATGCTATAAACTGAAAAGCAGTCTTGCCCACTGTTAGTTGCACATGGATGGTCTCCGATACATCGTGCAATGCCACTAACCTGGAGGTGTGGATATCCTTGATAAATATGGAAACTCCCCCTCCTTTTGTGGTTCAGTCCGGGTTTTGGGGCCGAAAAGCATGATACGAGGTATGTGGTAGGTATCCCATTTATATGTACCTCCATTGTTATGTAGATGTTGTTAACCATCTATATATCTACAGATATATGTATATCCCCATATATCAACATATCTCTCTCTCTCTCTTTATATATATATATATATATATATATATATATATATATATATATATATATATATATATAAAACATACACCTTTCATTGGGTACATGCTGGCTTGTCCTATTTCAACACATTCCTACCTTTTGTGTTTTATCCTGTCAGTATACACGACTGCCATTTGTGCATCTCAGGTAGCTTAGTGGTATGTTATTGTGAAGATTGTGTACATGGTTGCGTGTTCTAATCCTGGCAGTGATATCTTACCTCTCATAGCAGGCACTGGTAGTGCAAGGGTGATTAACGCACATTTCAGTGGTTGTGTGTTCCACATGTTTATTATTCTGTGGAGAACTACCTATATATGCAAGCTGTGTTTAAGGTATACTATGTAACATGTAAACATCTGAGAAGATTCCTGTCAGGGATACTCCCCATTATTTGGAACTACATCCCTGATTGCATTATACAAAACCCCTCACTAACACTCCAGGGAATCATTGCAGAGTGGGTGGGGAACAGTGGATACACCCCCAGGGATCCCACAATTGTCTCTGCTCCACAGAGGGGCAGTTAGTTAATCAATGGGGTGGTGACAGTAGACACTTTTTGCCTATGCTTATGAGTGGCCTCGGCAGTTGGGCATGTACCTACCTATGTATCTATGAACCTCTACATACAGTATGGACACATACTGATAGCTTAATTTACTGTTCAGGTATTGACTTACCTTGTGCCAATGGCGGTTGTGTGTACAATAGTTGAGGGCTACCTATGTAGGATGCACACAGTAGACCACCTATACATGACAATTTACAGGTGGTCGTGTGTGTGTGCCATCCATGTTTGCTGTGTGTACAGGTGGAGAAGGGTGTCAGTCCATGAGTGCCTACACTGTCAGTGTGTGTGCTATATGTTCCCTCTTGCCAAGGCATGGGCATACTGGGCACGCCTCCATCTGCCTACTGGGTCTGGCACAGGGTGTTCGTGGTCTGAGTCCCTCTGTGCCTGTGGGTCCCTCGGCAATGGTGGTGGGCTGTGAGGGCCTTCACCATTCTGTCCTTGTTGCAGCTGTTTCTGCAGGATCATATTGTGTAGCATGGCACATACTATGAAGATGTGGGCACACATGCCTGAAGAGTACTGCAATGCTCCACCAGATATGTCCAAGCAACAGAACTGCGATTTCAGCATCCCAGACACACACTCTATGATGATTCTGGTTTCTGCGTGTGCCTCATTATGGCATTCTTGCATGGCTGTGTGTGCATTTCCGATGGGAGTCATCATCCACGGTTCCAGTGCATAGCCAGCATCCCCCACATGGTGGCCATATGGGATGTCCCCCCAGCAAATACCTGATACAGCTGTGAGGCATGCCAGATGTGGGAGTCATGATAACTTCCAGGGCTGCCAGCACACACATCCATGACAATGCCCTGTGCATTGCACACAACCTGGCAGTTGATGGAGGGGCATCCCTTGCAGTTTATTTATCGCCTACCCTGCTCACCGGGTGGTGACTTGATGTGTATGTGCATGCAATCTATTGCACCCAGTACCTCCGGGTAGTCTGCCATATGGTGGAAGAGACACATATTGCTGACAAACTCCTCCTGCATTTGGGGGAAGTATATGTGCTCATTGGCATGTGGTAACATGGCATCCAGGAACTGGTGGAGTACCCTAGATGCTGATGCCTGTGAGATCCCCATGATTTCCCCAGTTGGCCTTTGGAAGGTACCTGTGGCTAGTATTCTCAAGCTTACACATACCTTCGTGTCCACTGAGATGGGTTCCTCTCTGTTACTTCTGGCTCTGAGGCGTGGCCAGCACAGCTCAACAAGTTGCTTTATGATGTCCCTGTCCACCCTGTAACACTCTACTATCTCCAGATCATGTAGCCCCTGGTAGGTTACCCTGGGTCTGAACACTCTTCTCCTCCTCCAGTGCCTGAGATGGTTGTCAGCATCATCCTCCACACCACCATCAGTCTCCAACACATGATGGTGAATCAAAGCTATGGCGGCCCCTAACATGTACATATTAAAAGATCCCTGTCTGTATACACCAGTGGTGCAGAGTGTCTGGGAATACACAAGTGTGTGTGTGGGGCTTTCACACCTTATACTATTCTGCAATGGATGGTGTAATTGGGTGTGTTTGTGCTATTCCAGCTGTGGGGTATCTTAATTATTGGTTTTACAGCAGGTACTGCTATTGTAGGGCCTTTGGTGTTGACTTACCCTTGGCTGCCGTGATTCATCTATTGACCTTTACTTCAATTTTCAACCCAATTCCCCTTCCATTGTTAGGCATGCATCCAGCTGCCAGCTTTCTTGTTTTGTACTTTCACAACCCAGGATCGTGTTGGGAAATGTGTTATGTAGCTGATCTACAGCAAGTATGCTTTGTTCTGCTGTGACAGTTCTCTTTTCTTTGCTGTATGGCACCTCCATTTTCCTGTTCTGCAGGTAGTTGCTAGCAGCCTTGCTAGCTGTTGTTTATGGCCCACTGTGAGTTCCTAGGTGTTAATTACTCATTTATACTCCAATTACTATGCTGCAGCATTTCCTTATTGTCTTCCCATATCCTTCCTGTTTCAGCTGTGGTGCGCACTGCACACAGCCGTTTACCAGGTTTTGAGCGTGTTTTCATCCATGTTCACATGAACTTTCAGTTACCTTGTGTGCTCTCAGCTAAACAAAGCTATGTCTACTTCCACAACCGTATCCTGCAGCTTTGCTTAGCAACAGGCAACCCGGATTAGCAATGATCCAATGTGCTTACAGCTACGGTGGCGCACCCATCTCTTTATGTCATGTTTACCTCCAGGCCACTCCTCAGTGTTGTACCGCTATGCCATGTGGTACATCCTTATGCCAGCGGGGCGTTTGCGATTCAGTATTACTTGACTCATTTGCATGGCATTGACTACTAATTCCTAGTTATTGCACAGAACACTGTCACAGACCCTTAGCAACCCTTGCACCATGGTTGTGGTGTAGCATGCGTGCCATTGACTATTATGGGGATATCATGAATTGTGTTACATTGCAGTTTTATGACATCTAAATATATTTTCCTTGTGATCCCGTTTGCGCACAGATGCACTGCGGTTTTACTTTGCGTTGGTGTGGCCATGACATTAAATGTTATTTTTTATGTGTTGTGCATGTTTTTTATGCCATTGGCTATATATTTAGCCATTGGCATATATTAACATTATAATACATAAGTTTGGTCTGCTTTCATGGCTCCGATTTTATGTTTGACAAAATGTAAAACATTTTTTTTGGTTTACATTTCTTCATGCTTATGCTATGCCTGCACCACTTCATGAATCGCTATATACCTTCATTTGCATGCTACACTGTTGCATATGGGGTAATTAGCATACATGCGCTGGGAGCTGTGCAGCTCTGGCGTACACTGGTAGTGCATGTGGAAACAGCTCGTACCTGAATCGCTCGGTGGCCATATTTGGCGCTAGATCGCTGAAGCTACTCTGGCGCCTGGCGCAAGCTTCATGAATCCCGGGGAATATTTATTTTATTTATCTTAATATTTGCTAAATGGGTGGATTTTATCACGCTGAGGGCCCTTTTTAGCAAAGGACCAGGGACCTACAGACCCCAATTTGACAAAATAAAAGTATAAAGTAAACAAGGTAGAACATATAAACTAAATATTATCAAGTTGTAAGAAAAGGCACATTTCTTTATTCTGACTGAAGAATGTAACTTATGCAATCAGACAAACAGAATCCACAACTTAAGCTATGCTAAGTTTATTAAGTAACTAGAGGTAATAACTCCGTTGTGGTTGTTCTGACCATTAATGTTTACAGTGCTAGAGAAGTAAAACAGTTTACTAAAATATTTTTAAAAGCATACAGTGTATGTCTAAGCAGGTAGTGTGGCCACTTCGACCTGTTTCATTAACCAGACCCATGAAGAACAAGCAAGTTTATATGAATAATCAAATCTTATGTAACTGACGTGCAATTATTCAAACCCAAGGTATGTGGAATTTTTGGAGGTCACTACTCAAAGCAATGACATTCCCAAGGTTGTAAAACACAAAAACATTTTTTTTGCAGAGTACAAGCCCAGTGTACCTCAGGAGTCCCCTGATGTGGGGGTGGAGGCTTACATAACTACGTGTGTGTGTGTGTGTGTGTGTGTGTGTGTGTGTGTGTGTGTGTGTGTGTGTGTGTGTGTGTGTGTGTGTGTGTGTGTGTATGTGGATATATATATATATATATATATATATATATATATATATATATATATATATATATATATATATATATATATATATATATATATATACATGACTCTATTTATTTTAATGGCTACTGAACTTTAATTGACAGAAATATGTTGAAAATGTTTATCACTAATTAATATTATTTAAACTCAAAAACATCTAAAACAGGTGATTACAAATGTAAACAAACATGTTATGTTTGCAATCACCAAAAAATACTTAAAACCTTGTTTTTGCATGGGAAGCTTTACCTGACACCCCCGACATTGAAGTTCTGCCTCCACACTCTTGGAAATTAAATATACTACTAACTCCATAGTTGTACAATCATGGAAAAAGGAGAAAACTCCCGAATTATACTACAGACGACCTGCTGAAGTTTGACTGTAGTATAATTCGACCACTATCACAACTGACCTAAGTTACCAAAAAAGTCAGCATGCTATCAGTGCATTCACCGACCCAACCAATGGCAACCAAATACATATATATATATATATATATATATATATATATATATATATATATATATATATATATATAAAACATATGAGTATATTAAAATATTGTGTACACAAATTGCTGGTACACAAATTACAACTACAAAACCATCTTTCACTAAAAACAAATTTCATCAACTAATTAAACAAACTGTAAAAGGAAAATGGTTTTCTTTCCTTTTCTAATCAGTTACACAAAAAAAGAAAAAAACAAAGCTAATACCTTGTAGATATAATTTGTCTGAATAGTGGTACTGTTAGGAAAAGGGTGCTAAATAACCTAACGTCTAAATCTGGAGTTGGAGCAAGGGAAAAAGTTGGCACACATGAGTAAGGTAGGGGGTTCACCTAACCTAACCTCACATATTTAGGAACTAAACACCCTTTCCTTAACAGTACCACTACAAAAATACACAAAAACACTTCAAACATATCACTGCCCAATCAAAATACACATTTATCTGCTTCCATGACCCTTTCCCCAACCCTAACTCACAAATACTTGTACACACACTAAAGCTCAGTGTATTACCTCTCATTCCCATTTCTGCCCTCACTTATCTTGCATTCAATCAAACACAACTCAATGATTCCGACACTCAACAAAACTCGACCAATAATAACACCAAATACATTTCTGATGAACGCAACGTGTCTAAACAAGTGATAACCGTATATATATATATATATATATATATATATATATATATATATATATATATATATATATATATAATATATGGTTCTACTTTTACTTGTTCAAAATTACACTTATTCGAGAAGATCAAGACCCAGTTTAGCAAAAGTGCACTTAACCGAAAGTTTTCACAAAACTCAGTTTACCAATCTTGGACTGAATTCTCGCACTTAGTATATATATATATATATATATATATATATATATATATATATATATATATATATATATATATACACAGCAAGGGTCCAGTACAGCAAACAAAAACACATTTTGGCAGGTCCCCCCTGAACCCCCCCACACATACACACACATGCACACATGCACACACACGCTACTTATATATACTAAATCCGAGATCGCACTGCAGTGGGGAACATGTATATTTCTTTGTCCCCATTGTACTGTAGCTTGGTAAAGTGAGTTTCATGAAAGTACACTTTCGGTTAAGTGCACTTTCGCTAAACTGGGTCTCTATGTTCTCTTGTTCAAACAAGAGAAGTAGACCTACACATATATGTGTGTGCATGTCTGTGTGTGTCTGTGTGTGTGTGTGTGTGTGTGTGTGTGTGTGTGTGTGTGTGTGTGTGTGTGTGTATATATGTATATATATATATATATATATATATATATATATATATATATATATATAAAAATGTGTGTGTATATAGATTGATAGATATATCTAATATATATATATATATATATATATATATATATATATATATATATATATATATATATATATACAGCTTACTTGTGTATTGTCAAATATTCACTTGGTTGACAACTGCCAGGAGTAGTGCTTTATATTGAATGTATGGATAGCCAAATGGTCAAAATTCCAATGTATGTTTTGTCAAGACAGGTGAGTGGGGTTTGGAGGGGGTGAGAGTGTTTCTGCATATGTCTATGTGTTAAGGTTTGGGTAGGGGATATGTGAGGTTTTGTATGTTTGTGTGTAAGTGTGTGTAATTTAGGGTTAGTATCATAACTCTCAACCGATTTTCGCAGAATATCCAGATTTTTGCCTCATGTTTTTGGTTTGTAGCTCATAAAATTTGTAGGTTTCTAGCAAATCATTGAGGCTTAAAGTCACTAGATAATGACATACGGTAAGGAGATAAACTAACTTAAAGGTAATTTTAAGCGTAACCACTTTTATACATCCACTTTTCATCCATAAAAGACTTCAGCGGAAATACAATATTTAAATTTCTTTCTCTATTTAAATATGAACCAATAAAGCATGTTGTAGAAATAATTATCTAAGTTAATCAATTAGAAAATGAACAACCATAGCCTTAAAGTTACATGGTAAAAAACTTAACCAGCTTAAAACAAAAACAAGTGTATTGATTTTTTATTTTTACTTGTCACCCTTGACAGTGATTTTTAACCTTCTATCTTTCAGAAAGCATTTGATGTTAATAACAGCATTTAGTCCTGGGTGCATCTGCTTTCAGCTTTAATTGCCACAAGGTTTCCCTTTTTTCTGAGTGATTCCTACAATCATCCCCCCATGTCTTAAACTGGGAAGAGAGTGTTCCTGACAGATCGGGTGAAGGTGTTCCTTTTAACAATGGTTGTAACAACTATGTATTTAAGGATGTTTGTACTGTATTATATCTAAGTTATAATCCATTCAAAGGGACTACTTTCATACCTGCTTACATTATTCCAAAGAATGATTTGAAGAACAAACTGATCGACCTTGAGAAAATCTAAAAAAGTTTTGGTACTCTATCCATAGAAAATATGTACTTTGAACACGGCATCACTATTGGAGTGGTTCCTAAGGGACTTAAATTCTTTAAGTTCCCTAATGGCATCACTCATGATGATCCATTTTATTCTGAACGTCCTGAATTCTTTAACAGGGCTGGTTTAGATTTTCTAAGGCTTCTGGTGAAAAACATCTTGACATGATTATGTGTTTTGAGGACAATATTATTGTAATAGACGAACAAGTTACAGAAATGCTTGCCACACTGGTTTTTAATTTTCTAATTGATTAACTTAGATAATTATTTCTACAGCATAATTGGTTGGTTTATATTTAAATAGTGTTAGAAATCTGAATATTGTATTTCTGATGAAGTATTTTGTGGACAAAAAGCAAATGTATTAAAGTGACTATGCTTAAAACAACCTTTGAGTTGTTTCTCCTTATTCCAGTGTGGTATATAGATTTTGCTTTTTGTGGTACTATACATTGGAATTCTTTTTTTTTTCTTGCATGTGTGAGATTGTTAGTGAATGTGATTCTGTTTGTGGTTTAGGAAATGACTAGAGGGTTTAGTGTGTGTGTGTGTGTGTGTGTGTGTGTGTGTGTGTGTGTGTGTGTGTGTGTGTGTGTGTGTGCGTGCGTGTGTGTTTGTGTGTGTGTGTGAGTGTGTGTTTGTGTATGTATGTATGTATGTATAAGAGTTTAATCTGTAAAATCATTAGATATTAATCCCAAAGCCCTACCCTTTCTTTATATAGAACAATTCAAGAAAATTGGATTACACAAAGCATTAAGAAATAATATCATAATATTCCAAAAGCTACTTGAATCTATAAACCTAGCACATACTTTGACTCTTCTGCAACCTATACATTTAAATTCTAATCTCACATTAAATAACAATATGATAAATCTCAATCAGTATCTAAATCAAGAACTAATGGGGCATTTTCAAAATGAAGGATTATACTATAGAAGAGAGTAGAGAAAAGTTGAATCTTAGCAAGATCGTATAGTAATTCTAAGACAACTTAAAAATCTGGCTGCCATGCTGGGTAACTTTAACAATTCAATACAAGAAGACATAGAGACTACAACAACACTGCATCAATGCCTCTCTTACAAAAAAATGCTCTCTAACACATGCAAGTTAATTACAGCCATCAGATATCAATCATCTTTACTGTTTTCTGCCTACTGAAATGAGAAAAATGCAAAAATTATGGATGAACAAAAATCCAAAGCGATAGAAACTACATTAAAATTATCCCCTTTTAGAAGTTTAATTTATACACAATTAATGATAAACAACAGTGCCTACTATACACCAGCAATTTTAAATAAATTAATTTTAAACTACTCCCTAAACTGCCCCTACTGTCCAACACTGAACACTGATCTTTTTCACATCCTATGTGGCTGTAAATTTACATACAAGTTATGGTGCTTTTTAAAAGTGAAGTTAGAAAAAATAGGTTATGAGCAATCAACATTATCATGGGAATTTGCTATCTTACATATAACCCCCCAAAATTGACTTAAGCAGGACACACGGATATTAATCACACTATTTGCACTAATGAAACTATATATCACGCAGAACTGGACAGGTAGTCCCAAACTATCATGGGAGGAGTTCAAGAACAAAGCTACTAGATATATTACAGCACATAAATTAATCACAAGAGATACCAATAAATGCTCATATTATCAAAAATACTGGAGTCTGCTTCTGAACCACATTCTAAAAGAATGAAGATTATTCAAAGAAACAAACCCTCACACTGTATACAAAACTCCCTTATACTAAGTAAAGTATAAATCAAATATGCTTAGACAAGCAACTTAAGGAAGAATCAATACAGAGACGTATCTCATGCGTCTGCCCTTTAGCTGCTGTTGCACCTGCTGTAAATATTGCATATAGTGTGTTAGAGTTTAATACACCATGCAGTTAGAATAATTCTATACACTTTCCTGTTAAAATTATATCTATAAAATGCTATCACTACCTTAAACAGACCATCTAACTCCCTCCTGATAGCTCACCTTAACATCCATAGCATTAACAATAAAATTACCCACCTACATGCACTCTTAGATGCGCACTCATTCGATATTCTCTGTATTACAGAGACATGGCTAAAGCCCTAAACTCTGAACCAGGAGATTAACCCCCTGGATATAATATCCTGAGATGTGACTGTAAAACCAAAAAGGGTGGAGGTGTAGCCATTTTGTATAAATCTGAACTCAAAGTTTCACCCTTCAATGTGCTCCTACTCTCAGATACCAGTTCAGAAACCCTTACTGCCAAACTTCAAATCAACAACTCCAGATCTATCTATCTCATTTGCACATATCTCCCCCCTGGAAATAATATCAATACTCTTGAAAACTTACTTAGTTACCTGTTTACCCACCTACCTCAGGAAACCATTGTATTAGGTGACTTTAATTTAGACTGGGCTACCTCTAGTTCCCCTAATCCTACCAATCACATAAATCTTTACGGATTCTCACAAATTATAACCACTCCAACTAGAATCCATAAGCCAAGCAGTAAGGAAACCACCCTAGACTGGATCCTTATCAACAGCCATCTTGATACTTATAAACCAGGTACCCTTCCTGACGATATCAGTGACCACATGCTAACCTAGATTATTAAACAAAGAATCCATATCCCAATTACTAATAATTTTAAAACCTCCCGCTCCAAAACTTTTTTTAATCCAGAGAGCTTCCTAAATGAACTGAAAGCATGTGACTGGTCACCAATGTCTCATCTTCAACTTGATGAAGCAGTGACCTACTTTAACACTAGATTCCTGCAGATCCTAGATTACCATGCCCCCTACCGCTCTTCCTGAATAAGGACCAAAATTGCCCCCTGGCTCACAAAACAAACTAGGCAAAAGATCCTCCTCAGAAACAAAATTTGGGCCAAATGGAGAGTCTCCAAATGTCCATCAGATCACCTTTACTTTAAACAGTTAAGAAATTCCACCAAGAAAGTCATTCTCAGAGACAAAAAAAGACCATTACCTTCACCTCCAACAAACCCACCAACAAAAACCACAACAATTCTGGTCAGGCATAAACAAACTTCTTCAGCCAGGGCACTCTAAAACTCCTGCCACTTCAGGATTTAACCATAATAACCCTAACTAGATTCCTGATGCCTTTAATAACTACTTTACTGAAGCCATTCAAACACTAGCCAATACTTTATCACCTATTACCACTACCCCATTAAATACCACTAAGACTCCATCTTCAACCTTTCAAATACAACCTGTACCAACATCCCTCATTTGCAACCTCCTTCAAAAACTAAAACCGTGCACCCCGTCTGCTGACTGTCTTCCAGCTGAATACCTGCAAATTGCAGCAAAAGCCATTGCTTATCCCATCTCCATCCTTATAAATAGAACAATTTTAGAAAGCAAAATCCCTTCCATATGGAAAGTATCCCACATCATCCCTCTACATAAAGGTGGGTCATCTACTAAGCTCTCCAACTTTTGGCCTATCTCCTTACTCTCTCCAATAGCTAAGATAATGGAAAAATGCATACACAGACAACCACTTGACCACCTTCTCCAAAATAATCTACTTGCCAACTGCCAACATGGCTTTAGGCCATTCCATAGCACAACAACCACCCTGCTATCCTTTTCTGACTCCATAAACAAAAATCGTAACAATAACACTTTTTCTGCACTATTTATTGACCTTTCAAAAGCCTTTGATATGGTGAACCATAATATGCTTATAGACATACTAAAAGCCCAATCACTTGATCCACAAGCATTATAATGGTTTAAATCCTATCTGGAAAACAGACATCAAGCAGTACTTTGGGATAATAATCTTTTTACTTCCCTCCCTGTGAACATTGGAGTACCCCAAGGCTCTATTTTAGGACCTCTACTCTTTTCATTGTTTATTAACGATCTACATACCAAAATTCCTCAAGCCACCTGCATACAATATGCAGATGACTCAACTTTAATTTGTTCAGCCAAGTCCATAAACTCTCTCCAGTCCCTCACCCAAACAGTATTTAACAGTGTTGAAAATTGGTTCATGCAACACTGCCTCCTCCTGAACCCCAAAAAAACAAAATTACTGCTCTTTGCTCCTACTCATAAGTCACCTCAACTGCACTTCACAATAACCTCTAACAATGCAACTAACATATTCCCAGACACTACAACCCATCTACTGGGAGTAACAATTGATAACAACCTTAGCTATGATGTCCACATTAATTCCACAATAAAGTCTGTCAACAAAAATCTAGGCATCCTTTACAGAATCAAACCCTTCCTTACCCCTTCAGCCAGAATGACTATTGCCCAGACCCACCTTATCTCTACCCTATTCTATGCTTCTGCAATATATACCAATCTATCTAAAAACAACCTCACCAAACTTTCCACCAGTTACAATAACATGGCCAGATTTGCCACTGGCACCCCCTTTAGAACTCACCACTGTCTCAACCTCAAACAACTGGGATGACTAGAACTGCAGAACAAACTACTTTGTCAACAACTTGTTATTACCCAAAAGATCCTTTACCACCCTAATAATACCCCTATCCTCACTAATCTGATTACACCCTACAAAAATCTTGCAACACTACGCTCAGCTAATAAGCTTCTAGTTTCCACTATTAAATCAAAAAACAAAGCTGGGGACTCACTTTTCACCAACACAGTAGGTAAAAACTGGAACCAGCTTCCTACTGAACTTTCCACCCTTGCTTCCACTCTTGTTTTTAAAAAACATCTTAAAGAATATTTAAAAACTCACTGGCTTTGTCCCTGCTCTAACCCTGACTGATATCTCATTCCCCTTCTTGCTCTCTCTATCCTTTTCTACTCTACTGCTCTAAGTCGCCTATCTGTAATTAATAATTTCCTTCATAGTACTTAAAAAAAAAAAAAATTATGTTTTTGCCCTCTGTATTTGATCTTAGCTTAAACCTACTAAATGACTCTATACAATTTTGTTCTGACCAATGTTGCCAATGTACTGTAATTCACTTGACTTTTACTATATATTGTATTCTTTATCACTGCTTATGCTTGGAGCTTTTTTCCCCGGGCCTCTACTGAAAATGGACATATATCCAGTTAGACTAGCCCGGTAAACAAATGTAAATAAATAAATAAATAAATAAATTTGAAGATAAATAGTAAATGTGTTTTATCTTATGTGACTCAGAAGAAATATGACCTGATTGCATGTTGAAACAACCATTACTTTTAATCTGGCAATTCTCATGATTGTTTGTATTGTTATATACTGTAATATACTTTGGAAAACAAATAAAAATGAATATGGAAAAAAAAGAGTTTAATCTGTGATTGAAAGACAGTGCTGTCCTTGTAGGTTCTGTATGTAAGGGAAAGGTTTTCAAAAGGTAAGGGAGTGAGTGAGGTTCGGAATGTTTGCAATGTTCATAGGTTCATAGGTGTGTACTAGGCTAATGGCCCTGGAGCCTATATAAGCCTAGCCCAAGAAGATTTCCTGACATCATGCCGTCTGAAGCTAGTTCCCAGCTCCCCTGTCAAGCAAGGCCACTGAAGTGATCCCCGGGGTGAACTTCCTATTGCCCATCCACTCGGCAAGATTTCTCTTAAAGAGGGCTAGTGAAGTGCTCTGCTTGACGTAAATGGAGAGTTTGCGCCAGAGTATGGGAAGTCTCTGGGTTAGGAACCTGTCCCTCCAGCATGTTCTGTTTATTGTGGTGATGAGGTTTAGGTCTCTGGAGCATGTAGCATGGAGGGATTGGGATTTCTTTAGGTGTAGCATATCTAACAGCTCTGGGTCAGACATGGCTTTGTAGGTCAAGCAGAGATCACCTCTAAGTAGGTGATATGAGACAGAGTATAGCTGGAGTTTTTTTGAGTCTGTCCATATAGGGCATGTATCTAAGGCCCAAGATCCTCTTAGTGAGGTATTTTTTTGGCCTTTCCAGCTGTTGCAGGTGTCCAGTGAGGTACATTCCAAATGGGAATTTGTATTCTATAATAGGTCTAATGAGGGACGAGTAGAGAGGGATTATGACCTCTTTCTTCCTGGATGAGAAACCTTTTGTAATGAGATGTGCCACATAGAAGGACTTTCTGACTATGGTGGCAATGTGTTTATCAAAGGAGAGGTTGCTGTCAACCTGTGTCCCCAGTTCTCTTATCACCACCTTCGGTGTTTAGTGGACTACTGCCTATGTGATAGTTCATGGGCACCGAGTTTTTCCCAAAGGGAATGACAATGCACTTTTTGGCATTGAGCTTAAGGCCATGGCTCTGGCACCAGTCACTGGTCTCAGTGAGGCCCTTTTGTAGGATGTCCACATCAGTTGGAGAATCATTAATGGCTCCCAGTTTGCAATCATCTTTGAACTTGGTCAGCCAGAGTCCCTTTATGTTGGCTCAAACTTCAGAGAAGTAGATGCCAAACAGGAGAGGACACAGGACTGATCCCTATGGGACACCACTTGTAACTGGTCGGTAGTCAGATTTGGAGTCCACTACTTTCACAGTGTGGGTTCTATCAGTGAGCCAGTTGGCAACCCATCTTATGACATATGGGTTTATGCCTAGTTTAGTGAGTCTGTCCATGATTCCTGAGTGAGGGATGGTGTCAAAGGCCTTGGCAAGATCTAGGTAGGTTGTGTGAACTACCTTGCCCTCATCCACAGCTCTGTTGACAGACTCGAAGAAGTCTATCAGGTAGAGCAGGCATAATCTACCTTTCACAAACCCAAACTGCATGGGGTCCAGAGTTTGGAGATTCCCTGTGTCTCTGTTTATATGGTCCATGATGATGTGCTCCATAGCCTTACATATCAGACTCATCAGGCTAATGGGGCAGTTGTTCCCCGGGTCTGTAGTCGCTCCCCCTTTGTGGGGTAGGATGACCATAGCAGTGTGCCATTTGGTAGGAACAAAGCCTGAGATGAGGCTGTGACTAAACAGGGTGCTCAGGTTTGGTGCCAGCTCACTTTGTAATTCATGTAGAATGCAGCCAGGGATATTATCAAGTCCCATAGAAGCTGTATTCTTGGATTTGGACAGTGCAGTGTTTACTTGTGTAGCAGTGATAATAGGGACTTGTCATTCCTCGGATATTGTGATCGGCCCTTTAGGCGGTGAAAGGGGGGTAAAGTTCGCACTGAATCTGTCGGCCAATATGCTGGCAATTTCTATTGGTTCTGTATATGTATTGCCATTGTGTTGTAACTCAGAGCAGATCTGAGTATTACCATGTAGATTCTTGACATAACTATAGAGTGTCTTGTGGTTGTCTTTAGAATCTGCAGCAATTTTGTTTTCATACCTAGCTTTAGAGGATTTGATGGGGGATCTCAGTTTTTTGCTGAGGCTGACAAGGGAGTTTTTCCAGTCTTGGGACTTCACCCTTTTCTGCAACAGTTTTTTTCCTTCTGTTGTAGAGTTTGTTTATGGTAGGTGTCTACCAGATTGGCTTCCTTTTTTGGAGAGTGTCTTGTTTCTGTTTGGTATGGCCCATTCCATGCACTTGTGTATGTGCTCATACAATGCACTGGTGCATGCTTCAGCAGTCATGCACCTATTTTCCATTTGCTTGGGTGTTGTGAAGTTAACCACCTCTGTTTTTAGAAGCCCGAAATTGGCTTTGAAGACGTTTTTTATGGTGGTTTTCTTTAGGGGGTATGGGTAGGATGTGGATATCCATGGCGATTAGCTTGTGGTCAGATCTGACCAGGGAGGGGTTGATTACTGGTGTAGAGCATTGGTCACCCATGTTAGTAATGACCAGGTCAAGGATCTTTCTATCCCAGGTGGGGGGTAAGAATGAGTTGGTCCAGGGCATTGGAATTAACAAATTCCAGAAAACATTGAGCAAGTGTGTTGGTACATGAGAAATTTTCCCAGTTAATGAAGGGGTAGTTAAAATCTCCCAGCATAAAGGTATTGGGTTGTACCCTAATACTTTCCAGTGTGTTCAGGAATGTGGAGTGGGAGTCTTGGGACATGGTGGGGGATGTATAGCAGGCTACAACCTGGATTGTAGTTTTATCCTGTGTTAGTTGTACCTGAAGTATCTCTGATGTGTTATGTTGGGCTACTAGTCTGGAGGTGTGCATATCCTTTATGAATATGGAGACACCACCACCTTTAGTGCTTCGGCCCAGGTTTAGGGGCCAAAAGGTGTGGTATGAATTATAGACTGGTAGTCCTGGGGTGCTCTCTGGAGCTTTGAACCAGGTCTCGATCACTGCACAGATGTCGATGCTCCCCATTTTAAGGAGTGCTTCGAGCAAGTGCATTTTGAGATTTAGACTTCTGGCGTTTACCCTCAAATTTTGTTTGCTTGTAGCTGTTACAGTGGTAATTTTGTCTTCAGGACATTGCCTAATAAAGGCGCTATAGGGGTGGCAAGAGTCTTGGCCAGTATCCGGAATCCCAGGGGTGACAGGTGTAGGCCATCTCTGGTGAAGCATTGAGGTCTGTCGATCATGTCATCCAGGTAGACAGACACTGGATCCCTTTAGAATGACGCCAGAAACTTAGCCAGTTGTTGAAGTCAATTATTTTCTGGTTGTACTGTGGTATCATTCTGGGTGACGGTAGGATGCTACTCAAAGCCAGGGTCATACCTGCCTGGGCTACATGATCCAAAAGCTCCTCTATGTCTCTTTTCATGTAGTCCAGGGAGGTATGTCTCAGGTCATTCACCCTAACATGGACAATGACAGAGTCATATTTGTACCTGTTGTGGAGTGACCTGAGTGCGTGCATTATGTGGCGGATCCTGGCACCTAACAGGCAGCTGACTGTAACTTTCTCCTTATTCAGCCTAGTGAGTGGGACATCGGTGTGCCTTACTACTGAATCACCTATGACTAGTGTATTGGGTAAGTTGTTTTGCCTTAGGGGCTTTGGTTGAGGGGCGCACTGATTGTATGAGGTATGTGTCTCATGGTTTGTGCTGGGATATGGTGGTTGTTTGCGTTTCTGCCTTGGAGATCTCTGTTTCTTGGGCAGATTTTCATTGAGAGCCTCTGCAAAAGCAGGCATGTGTTTTGTGTTACTATGTAAGGGTTGTGGTGGTGTATGTTTTGGAGGCCTATATGTTGAACGTGGTGGGGTGCAGGTATTAAACTTCTCATTTTGACTGGCTAATCCAGTCTTGGCTGGAGAGTGCTTGGCTTCCAATTTGGCTATATATGTGCATCTCTCACAAGTCATAGTGTTGGGAGGTAAGAGGAGGGGGTTGTCTGTGCACATGAGGCAGTTGCTACACTGCCTCAGGATGCCCAAATTCATGTGTGTGTTAGGTAAGCATACAGATGAAATAGCGAGTGCACTCTGCATATGTTACAAGTGCCTGTGATGTATGCAGTCAGGTGCTTACACTGTGAGTGTGTGTGCATGTGTGCTTGTGTGCGTGTGTGCGTGCGTGCGTGTGCGTGTGTGTGTGTGTGTGTGTGTGTGTGTGTGTGTGTGTGTGTGTGTGTGTGTGTGCGTATCTGTGTCTGTTTTTGTGAATGTGTTGCTGAGCAAGTGAGTAATCAGTGTTAGTATATGTGTGATTGGGGGCTTATGATACACTGTAACCAAAAAAACCTGAACACTAGCAGCTAGTGTACCACAGTTCCAAGGAGGAAGGTATCATTGCTAATAAAACAGAGAATGATAAAAGTTTGTAAAGAAAGCACAATTTAATAAAAAAACACATATCAATGCATTTAGTTAAGTGCTTTCATCCTTAACATTTTGGACGTCTTCTGAACTAAAGCTAAACTATCTTTGTATGATTTAAATAAAAAATTAACCTCATCAATTAATCATCCAATAAAGACCTAATTAGGTGAAAGAAGACACTAACTTTCTTAAAGTTACAAGCCATAAAAGCATTTATGTCCAAATAATTAATATGTCTAACCTCATAATGATTTATGAAAATCTATGTAGTTAAAACATGCATGTATGTACAAAAGTATAAAAATATTTGCTTATAATTCAAAACTCGAAAGCAAGAAACAACACTTAACTATAATGCACTAAAAATCATTTGTGCAGCAACCCCCGAATAAGATATACACTAATCAAGCAAATAATAAAAAATGTGTTTAAAATATTAAGATGTTAAATAATATAAATCATATAAAGGCAATGCAAAAATTCTAAAGTCTAGCCACAGTCATTTTTAGCACAGGTCCAGTGGATAACTGTTCATTTAAACCAGGTGGCATGTTAGCACAGAGCAAATGTTTGCTGGTACAGTTCTCAGTAATCAACCCTTGGTTCACACTGTCCACCTCATGGATAAAATGTAACTTCTTCCAGTACAAAGAATAAAAACCTTTTGTTAACACATACTTTTGTGTGTTTAAACAAGGCATTAGTTTCCTCCCCTTTTCCAGTGTCATACAAATGTTCATATATATGTTTCCTTAGGGACCTTTCTGTTTTCCCTATATAGAATGATGAGCATATGTTACAGAATGCAAGGTATATAACACTGTGATGGGTCTCTACTCCAGGACTCAATCCTCACCACTGACTCCAGTGAAGGATGGTCACTAACACCAAAGATGGATTCACACAGTATTTTCAGATGCAGCTCCCTGCACCAAACACAATTTCCCTTAAGAGCACACAGGGAGCACTCTACCACCAGCCAGCTACCTTAAGGCTCTTGCAAAGGGTACCAAATTATACTATGTAAAATGAATACTAATACCAAAGATAGGATGTAACCAAAGCAACAACACTTTTAGGAGCGGCCACAGTGTCACAAAAACAAGCATATGTACTCTCAGGATGTTAAAAGTATTCTCTAAATGACCAGCTACAATGAAATGTATTAATATATTTAATGATAAATAATAAAACAGAAAACAGGAGAATAAGGAATACAATAGACAACAGAGTTTCAACCACAGAGATATAAAAATAATACAGTTGTATAGTTTCTTACAGATGCAGAAGACAATCAAACTATTCTCACTAAATGTCTCTGACTGATTAAAGAATTACTGTTCACTGACCACCATCCTCAACATGGCTGAGAATCTGCTGAACACTAATTTGATACCTAAAGAGAAGATGAAGAATTCCTCAGTGCTATCTGAGTTTGTTGGTGAGCTCAATAATCCTTTGATACAATTGAATCTCGGAAATGAGACTGTTGATTATAGCATGTCTAATAATGAAGAAACCGATTTCTGTACCATCTTTCATGAAGTGGAAAATGCTGCCTTTAAACTTAAAAGGCTTCAATGACAGTGATTCCACTTAGAGGCCTGTATACATCATAAAATTGTCCCAGAGGCATGAGAGTAAAATGTCTTCCTACTTATGGCAATACCTACCCAGATTTACTTGCACAATGGCAGGCTATTAATCTGGATAAGAGCATAAAATACATGAATCTGTAATTGAGTATTTTAGACCAGAAGAAGAGAAAGTTACACTTAGCATCAAGAATAAACAAGCAGAGCTAAAAAATATGCCTCTAGGGGAGGCCTCTATTCGTAAACTGGAAACGTTACAGTTTAACTTAAGTGTTTATGACACCAAACTTAAAGAGCAAAAAACTAGGAAATTAGCACGTGACTACCAAGATTTCAAACAAGGGCACATCTTTGAATGGCCCAGGAATGACGTAGAAGAAAGAACAGGAAATAGAAATTTTGGTAAAGGACCTTATAATGGGATAAGAAGGAAAAGAGAAGTTACTATCTCCACTACCAATGAAGAAATACTACCGTCTGCCTGCCAAGGTAATAAATCTGATTCTGGACAAGAGGAAAGGAATTTTGCAATTGCAGAGATAGATATAAGGGAGGCTAGTACTAGCACGGCATCGCAGGTAATGACAGAAGTGCATTCTGAATTCACATTTGACTCTGCATCAGGGAATAGACCAAAGGAAAGATTGATGCATTGCCCTTACAATTGGCCCTTGCTGGTTTTTGTGAAACAACAGCCCCAAAGGAATGCAAAAGGAATGAGTCAAGAGAGGAAAAGGAAACAAATCAATGATGTGACCTATGAAAAATCAAGTCTGGTAGTAAATATTTCTCAGATAGAACTCAGTTCAGAGGAAATTTCATTACTGAACAAAGGCCTCAGTTTTATACCTGCACTAGCCTTTGAACTTAGTGAATTTGTAACGGACATCAGGATGTTTGCTAGGAATGTGACCTTAAAATCTATATTTGGAACTGAAACCAATGGGAGAAAGGCTTGTTATAAAAAGCCAAGTGACTTTAATCTGATCAATCATCCTACAGTTGAGTTATTTTCTCGGCTATGTGAAGACGAAGTAGCTAAATCCAGAGAAGAGAAAAAAGGAACAGGAGGATACTTCAATTTAACCTCAAAAGAAAAAGAAGCTCTGAATAGTTTAAGGAAGATGACTGATGTTGTTATCAAACCAGCGGACAAAGGAGGAAGTATGGTAGTGATGGATGCTACCTGGTATAGGAATAGAATGCATGAGATGCTACAAGATGAGCAAATCTACCAAAAATTAAACAGAAGGGAAATAGAGACAATGATTAATAGGTTTCATAATATTCTGTATGAACTTCTGATGGAAAGACGTCTTACTCAAGAACTTGCAGACTTCTTCAAAACTGAATATCCCACCATACTCAGTATCAGTGGTCTCCTGAAACTGCACAAAGATGACCATAATTTACCTTTGTGTCCTATTGTTGCTGGTAGAGGGTGGATTACTGAATCTCTGTCTGTATATATAGAAAATGAATTGAAAAAAGTTTTGCCTAAAGCTGAAGCAGTATTAAAAGACACTGGCTCTTTTCTGATGGATTTATTTAACAAAACCCAAGGCAGAACTAGGGGTAATGAGATCTTGCTAGTCACCATGGACATTACCAGCCTTTTTACAGTCATTCCCAATGAATATGGGATAGAGGCAATTCGCTCCTTCCTGCAGCAAGCAGGGTCCAATGCTGATCTCATATGCCTATTGTTGGAACTTACATTGGAAACTAATGTTTTTACTTACAGTTCGGAATTCTTTCTACAGACATGGGGGGTAGCAATGGGCAGCCCCTGTGCAAGCAGCTATTTGAACTTGGTATTGGCCCAATGGGAAAAAGAGAAGGTTATGAGTCATTCTAATCCATGGTATAGTCATCTGAAGTATTATGGCCATTTCGTGGATGACATCTTTATCCTATGGGAGGGTAATGAAAGCCAACTGGATGAATTTGCTGAATATCTCAATCGTAGTACAGGATTTTTGGAATTCAAAGTTAAATCTTCGAGAGATACTATTGATTTCTTGGATGTGAAAATCAGCATTCATGCCAACTCGAGTCTGAGTACCAGTATATATAGAAAATCAACCTGGAGAAACCATTATTTACATCGGCCAAGCATGCATTTTGGCCATGTCTTTAGTAATATTTTTGAAAACCAAGCGACAAGGATCTCTAGGCTCTGCACAAATGACCAAGAGTTTGATTCAGAATTTCTGAATTTGCAATCTAACCTAGAAGCAAGGGGTTATGGTGCAAAAAACCTAGTAAAGGTGAATGAACAAGATGACATTCGGAACAGAAGAGGCCAACTATATTTCTCCAACCAAGGACCAAAATTACATAAGAAGAATGCGAAACCAAGGATTTGAAGAAATCAGCTTACCTGCAATTTAACTTACAGTATGGATAACAAGAGAGTATGTGGCATTATCAGAAGGTTTTGGCCCATACTCACTGCTGATGAAAAACTTAAAGATATTGTTGGTGAGTCACCTTGATTCACCTTCAAGAATAAAAAGAATCTAAAAAGACTACTTTGTACCAAGGATGGCACTGCTGAACAAGAAATGTCAACTAGAAAGGGTACTTATAGGTGCCAAAGATGTAAAGCATGTAATCACTTGGATAGTGACAATACGTTTATACATCCAGGCATGAACTGTATCTACAGTTTCAGTATATATGCAAGCTGCAATACACAACATCTAATTTATCTTGCTTGCTGTACACATTGTACTGCTTTTTACACAGGCAAAACAGATCAGCTTTTTAAAAATCGGATCCTGCGTCACCTTAGAGATATTAAGAAATTGGATCTCACAAATGCTCTTGCAGTGCATGTTGCCGGCAATCCCACCCACTGCTTTAAATTCAGAGCAGTAGAAGTAATTCCCATGAGTTTATGAGAAGGGAATATTAAAAACAGAAATGAACTGAACCACGTGAATCTGGCTGGATAACCAACTTGAGAGCTAACCATCCACCAGGTCTCAATAGTGTTGCCCCATTGAAACTTATGCTGAAAGCAAGAAAAATGAGTGTAGCTTCTAGAAAGGAAGATTAATGGATAAATGGATAATTTATGGTAATGGAATATAAGAGCTGCGATTTATTCTATGCTTTGCCAAGTTGTTCTGTGAATATATTTACATCATTTGCAGTTTAATTATCTGAGGTAAAGACTGGTAAAAACAAGGAAAGCTGCAGCAGTGATTATCTACAATACCCTTTGTGGTGCAACCTTATTATTATGGCAATGGAATACAAGAGCTACGGATTATTTTTATGCTTCGTCATGTTGTTCTGTGAATATATTTACATCATTTGCAGTTTAATTATTCAAGGCAGGGACTGATAAAAACAAGGAATGCTGTAGCAGTGATAACACTCTTTGTGGTGCATTATTTTAGGGTCTATATTATATCATCAAACGCTTAAAAAAGCGAACGCTGATTGATCGACCTAATTTAAGCGAAAGCTTACAATCTCGAACTGTCAGATCAGCGATTTTTTTCCCAGGGAAAAAAATCACTGATCCAAAACACATACACACAACTCAAGCACACCAAACAAACAAAAATCCACACACATACACCTAAAATCTGATACCTAACCCTACACTAAACTATGCACACACCACTAACTACCCACTTACCTTAACCCAAACCCTAACCCTAAGGTCCGTCACTATCGCACACTCACCTCACTCACTCCCTAACCCTAACTCACTTAAATCCACCCTGACCCTCATGTCCACTCAATCGCACACACACCTAACCTGAGCCCTAACCCTAACTCATCTAAATCACCCTAACACTCACATCCACACAATCGCACACTTACCTGAATCCGACTTTCCTCCATAACACTGAAAATACGGAAGCAACAGAAACGGACAACTGAATTCTTTCCCTAGGAAAAAATTTGAGTTTCTGCTGCTTTGATATTTTGCAGTTTCATGAAAATAAGTTTGATCAATCAGCGTTCGCTTTTTTAAGTGTTCGAGGATATAATATAGACCCTTATTTTATGCTGAATCTGTGACCAGGCAGTATGTTGTATAGAACAATGAGTAAATGGTTAAGATTATGTCAGGAGGCATAGAGTATGTTACTCTGAAAACCACATGGATACATGTATTAATTCGCTATACTGTGTAATACGCACATACTAGGAATTTATATGCAAGAGCACCAATGCTATTGCACTTATAAAACTGTATCATATGTGCTACTTGCTTCTGTGAAGTACTGCATATTGTTGAATGAACTGAATAACAGTATGTTCTGGCAACCAAAGGAATTCAGTCCCTTCAATGTTATTGGATAGCTACAGGACAAGAAAATTGTAGATTGGATATTTGAAGGCATAAATATGATTGGCTATAACAAGAAGCAGGATTTATGCTGTATGCAAATCATTAACTTTGTTGTTATTGGATAGTTCTGCCACTAGGATACTAGACATTTGATATCTTGAGATACAATAATGATTGGCTCACAGCATGACACAGGAGATATGCTGTATGCAAACTAATGAGTTTTCATTGGTTATGACTATGTGTTTGGAATATTGATTGGTTTATTCTATCTTTAAATTCAGGGTGAGCACAGCTAAGATATAATCTGATGAAGGCTAGTAAGCTGAAAGCACTTATCAGGGAATTTTACTGTGCTCCTGTTTTTGTTGTTTTTACTGAAGATTAAAGTTTGTTTTTAACATTTTTACAGCTGTGGTGGAACTGAGGATCTTTTCCTACTACATTTCTACATTTATGCTTGGAGCCTTCAGCAATACAGCTACATTTTCTTCATTTCAACCAATAATAATTACATTATTCCACTGGCTACAGTGTTCTTGGACAAGACAGAATATCCAAAAGAGGTGGAGGCATTGTTCTCTTCATCAAAATGGTTAGCCACCAAACAGCCCAAGTTCAATAATGCAGAAACTATGTTTACTAAGCTGAAAATGAACTCAAAAAACACTTACATATAAGTGGTACCTATATACCCCTCAGCAATAACATTAACACAGTAGAATCCATTCTAGACTGGACATCCCAAAAATTTCTACAAGAAACAATCATAGTAGGTGATGTTAATATCGACTGGTCCTCCTGTAACTCACTCCTCCCCACTAACCACATTAACCTACACAGTTTCACTCAATTAATCAAAACCACAACATGGATATATAAAGCATCAAAAAAGGAGCCCATCCTAGACTAGATCCTTCCTAATAGACCATCTCAATCCTACCTCTCAGGCTCCCTCCCAAACACCCTCAGTGACCACTTTCCCACATTTATAATTAGACTCCAAGTGAATCCATTAAATCATCCACCCTTCAACAAATCCGGTATATGAAGAATTTCAAAACCCATGACTTCATATCTGCACTTAATCAATGCAACTGGAGACCACTCTCATCTCTCCCCCTGGAAGGTGCAGTAGACAATTTCAATAACACTTTTCTAAACATTCTAAATCATCTTGCCCATATCAGAACTGTCAGAACTAAATCTAACTATGCCCCCTGGCTGGCCAGAGATACCCATCTATTATTAAAACAAGGAGATAAAGCATGGGGCTCATGGCATCAAAATAACATTCAAACTAATAGGCATATCAGAAACTAAGGAACAAATCCAAAAAACAAATTAGGACAGACTAAAGGAACCACTATTTAGGCATTCAAACCAAACACAAAAATAACCCTACAAAAATTCTGGACTGCCATTAATAAAATCCTACAACCAGGAAAGAACAGTACTCCACCCCCAAACATTGACACCACCACTAGTAATATTGCCACCCAATTCAACAAACACTTCACCAAATCTGTCCTAGCCCTCACCAATAGTAGTTCTCCCACTTCAGATTCTAACCTATCTTCAGTACCAGCAGACCAAAATCTTTTTTTCTTGCAGCCTGTCCCAACTAGCACAATATATAAATACCTAAATAGGCCTGAACCCACAACCCTGGCCACTGACAAATTACCTGAAGAGTATCTGAAGATCACAGCCAAAGCCATCTCTTACCCAATCTCCATGTTCATTAACCGCTCTTTATCAGAACAACGTGCTCCTTCTCTGTGGAATATTTTGCATATAATACCACTCCACAAAGAAGGTAACTCTGTGGAACTAATTACCATCCAATTGCGATTCTATCCCTCTTATCTAAAATCTTCAAAAAATGTGTACTTTCCTAAATAATCCACTATATCCTCACTAATAAACTGCTAACCAACACCCAGCATGGATTCCATCCCAATCACAGTACTACCACAGCCCATATTAGCCTTACCAACACAGTAAACCAACATCAAATCAATGGTAACCTAGTATCCACTGCATTTTTAGATCTCTCCAAGGCCTTTGATGCTATCTCCTATCCCAAACTCCTTTCTGCTCTGTCAGATCTTAATCTCAGCCACTCCACACTAGCATGGTTTCAACACTATCTAACCAACTGCCAACAAGCAGTAAAATGGTAAAAGTCCTTATCTCCCATCCTACCTGTCACCCTAAGGGTCCCCCAAAGATCCTTTCTTGGGCCTCTTCTTTTCAACATATTTACCAACCAACTCCACAAAGCTACCCAGCATGCCACTCTAGTCCAGTACACCGATGACTCTACTTTAATCTGCTCCACCCCACCACTCCCTCAACTTCAGGAAGTGATGCAAGTCCTTTACCACAGTTGAAACTTCATTAGCCAACTCTTAATTAATACTTAACCCCAATAAAACACAGATAATGATAGTCTATCCCACTAGAGCCTTAGACTCCATAACACCATGCACAATATTCTCAGCCAACAACTCCCCTATCACACCTGTCCAATACACCAAACTTCTAGGGGTTATCACAGATCACAACATGAAATTCAATATGCACATTGCACAAACAATAAAGAAAGTCCATAAAAAAATTGGAACCCTATATAGATGCAAAAAAAACCTCATCAATGACAGCAAAGCCGCAATCACAAGAACCCACCTACTATTCACACTCCTCTATGACTCCCGCATATTGAGCAACCTAAACAAAGCAGACTTTAACAAACCAAATACCTGCTACAATAAAATAGCTAGGTTTGCTACTGGCTCACCCTTCAGGACACATCACTGCATAGCAATCAAGCAACTATCCTAACTAGAATTGCACAACCAGCTCACATATAACTAGCTTATAATAGCCCACCAAATTCTATATTACAGACAGTGTTCCTGCTCTTCAAGGTCTACTTAATATCTACTCTAACAAACCCCTATTAAGATCCATCAATAAAACACTGCCCGACATAGACAAAAGCAACAATAGCTCTGGGGACTCCTTGTTTTCCATTTCTGCTGCAAAAGCATGGAATACCATCCCTGTAGATATTAGGACCACTGAAAACAAAAATAACTTAAAAAAAAACCTCCAGTCTCATTTACAGAGTTCTTGGTTATGTAATTGCTCTGACCCTGGGTAGCTGCATTTAATCAGATCATATTATACCTTAATCTTCTATGAAAGCTTGCAACGACTCCTTTCTATACTCTTGAGCGATGTGTTTTTACTGTACTAGCCACTAATGAATGTAAGCAAATGACTGAATAAAATGTCCTTTCCACTGAATTGTTTATTGTAACACACTGTACTCCTTGTAGTATATTTACTTTTTGCTTCTTTCTTGGCCTTGAAACTGGACTTTATTATAAACTTTTGACTCTGTACTGTACTTTATTAACATATGTATCATATTTGCTATATTTGCTGTACTAATCTTTATGGAGCTTTTCTCCCTGGGCCTCGGCTGAAAATGGGATCCATGCCCAGTCGGACTTTCCCGGTAAACAAATGTAAAATAATAATAAATAAATAAATGCCAGATGATGTCTGTCTTGGTCTGTGTGGATGTGTGAGATATATATCCTGTAAGAAATCTTTCCTGTAAGGTTCCAAAGTGCTGCTGCAAGAGTTCCAAAGAAACCAGATGCTGGTTAGAGGATGACATCATCTCTGGTCACCTGATTCTGGCACAATACCCACACAGAGCTTTGCTAAGATCTGTGGCAGCATCTGAAAGCTATAACACAATTTTAAGCATTCCACCCTTTCAAGGTTCACTGATAAACATACACATTTGATCAGTTACAACAATGTAACCTAATATACATGCATACATTCTTTCTGTCCAGCAGGACCTACTGTTGATGCATTTTTTAATACAAGTAGCTTTACAAATATATTTTTAACTCAAACGTCTGTACAAATCAGAGTGATATTCAAATAAAATTCTTTACAAAACTCCAGCTAGCTATGCTGGCATATATACACATGTACTGCCCTACTCTCCCTGGTACAGATGGAACTACCTCATAACATCACATCTCTCCCTCCCTTTGAAAACTCAAGCTAGTTTTTCAAGTGAACCTGGAAAAATGTAGCTTGGGAGAAATGGGCCTGGCTTGGAGCGCATTACCTATAGCCTGTCTTGAGAGCTCATCTGCATTGGTATTGCTGACCCCAGTATGGTGCTGAACTGTCATGTCATATGCCTTCAACCCTAGGCTCCAGCTTAATAACTTGGCATTTTGTTGTCTGATTTGATGTAGACATGTTAAGGGATTGTGGTCTGTAACCATAGTGAATTTCCTTCCATACAGATAGGGCTGAAATTTCTACAGTGCCCTTACTATGGCTAGATATTCTTTTTCTACAGCTGCATAACATTCCTCCCTGGGTTGGAATCTATGGCTGAGATATGCAACTGGGTGCTCTTCTCCCTTTTAGGAAACCTGGCTGAGTACAGCCCCCACCCAATGGTTTGAAGCATCCACCAGCACAACAAATTCTTTGCTATAAACTGGACTGGCTAATACAGGGGGTCCTCCCAAATCCCCTTTAAGCTTTTGGAATGCCTGCTCACAGGCTGGAGTCCACACTATCTTATCTGTCCTGTTTTTCCTTGTCAGGTCTGTGAGGGGAGCAGCTATTGTACTATTATAGGGAACAAACTTTCTATAGTACTCCACTGTCTCCAAGAATGCCCTCACCTGCTTTTTGTTAACAGGGGCAGGCCAAGCCTGAATAGCTTCCACTTTGGCAGGTTCTGGACAGATTTCACCACTCCTCACTCTATGTCCCAGGTAGGAGACCTCTGCCATACCCACCTGACACTTACTAAACTTAATGGTCAACCCTGCCCATTGCAGTCTGCCCAGGACCTCTCTGACATGGTAAGGCTTCATCATGTTAACATGGTACAATTTGTGCCCTGCATCCTGCCTAGCAGGATTACCATGTAATTAACATCACTGACCTCCCTTACCAATTCGAAGGGTCCCTCCCAAGCTGCCTGCAGCTTACTGTGTCTGACAGAAATGAGCATCATAATTTGCTGTCCTACAGCATACTCTCAGGTTCGAGCATTCCTGTCATACCAGACCTTTTTCTGCTGTTGATCTCCTGCCAGGTACTCCTGGCCCAAGCCCATGAGCTCCATAACCCTTGCTCTGAGGTTTAGGGCATACACCAGAACATACTCCTTGTGGGACTCACATCACCCTCCCACTCTTCACAAATCAAATCTAAAGGCCCCCTCACCCTATGCCCATACAGCAACTCAAAGGGTGAAAAAAAACCTTTGAATTTGTGGGGTACCTCTCTGTATGGAAACAGCAGATGTACTCTGTTGGGGTAGTTTAGTCTGTAACCATGGGTTCTCTTATAACCATGTACAGCACTGGGTATCCCCTTCATGGGCAGTGAAGCCCTGCTTGTTAAGTAGAGATCCCTTTTTCTCCCTAGCTCATCTGCAGAGTTACACTTTCGGTCTATCAACCAGATTTTCATGTCCTCAGGCAAAGTGCTAAGGCCTTGTTCCCTTGCCAAAAGGCCTGCCAGCCCCTCAAAAGTGGTGACCTGACACCCACTCACCCACCTATGAAAATAAGTGTGTAACTCAGCAATATAATCACATACACTTTCATCTGCCTTGCTTCTATGTTCATGAATTTTTTTCTGTAAGCTTCAGGTGTTAATTTAAATCATTCAAATAAATAGTGTTTTACTTTATCATAGTTTAAACAATGAGTATCAGACAATTTAGAAACAGCAGTTCCAGCTTTACCATGGAGTAAGGGGTCAGGAACCATACCCAGAGCCCCTGGTGAACATTGTACTGTTTACACATCCTTTCAAATACATGAATAAAACTATGAAAATCATCACCCTCTTTAAACTATGGAAGAAACTGACTGACCTTTATTGCTTCTGGGATTCAGTTATTTCCTTCCCCATTGCATCCACGACCCTGCTGAAGAGTCAGCATCTCCCTCTCATGTTGGCACTGTTTCTCATTTTCTTTGGATTCTGAATGCTGCATTCTCTCTTTGTCCTCCAAACACCACAATCTCTCTTCTGATTCTAATTCTGTCTGCTTCTCCAGTCCTTCAGCCTTCAGTTCAAGTCTCTTTAAGTGCAGACAGATTTTTAAGTCCTCTGAGGAAAAGGTGAACTGCCCTGTTTCTGAAGACTGCAGCTCCCCATCACCACACTGGTTGTCTTCCTGGTTGCTGGTATGTGCTGCAGCTGTGCCCAAGGCTAAAATAATTTCCTCTTTAGTCAGGTTGGCATGCACCAGTCCTTTGGGTTCACACACCTAGGCTAACTGGTTCTTTGTCAGCTTGCTATAATCCTCTGCTGACATCCTTGCCTGCTTTCCCTGACTAAACTAAACTAACAAAAAAATAAAACTGTTGTGAAAATGAAACTTTGTATGTTTACCTTCTGGCTGCTGAGAATACGCACACCTTCAGTGACAACTGCCCACTGGTAACTAAAGTTCAATTAATATCCCACCCAGCTGCCACCAATATGTGACAGGTTCCTACTCTGGGCCAGCAATCAAGGAGACTCAATCTTCACCACTGACTCCAGTGATGGACAGTCACTAAGAGCAAAGTTGGAGTCACACAGTATTTTCAGATGCAGCTCCCTGCACCAAGAACAATTTTCCTTAAGAGCACACAGAGAGCATGCTCCAGATCTAGGGCTGGATTCTCCTTCTTTCTCTAGACCCACACAAAACCCCACACTGGCCACTTTGGAGTGTTCCCAGTAACTGACACACACACTTGGATATTTCAGTTTCACACACACATACATGGGAAAAGCTGGCACAGATTAACTAGCTGTGTCCTTTCAGGCCAGACTCTGAGGTAATCATGCTGCCACCAGTCAGCAACCCTAAGGCTCTTACAAATGGTACCCAATTATACTGTGTACAGTTAATACTAATACCAATGGTAGGGTGTAACCAAAGCAACAAGGCTTTCAGGAGTGGCCACAGTTTCACTAAAACAAGCATACATACTCTCAAGATGTTAAAAGTATTCTTTAAAGGACCAGTCACAATGAAAGGTATTAAAATATTTAATGATAAATAAAACAGAAAACAGGAGAATTCTGAATACAATAAACAACCGTTTCAATCACAGAAATATAAAAAAATAATACAGCTGGATAGTTTCTCACGGATGCAGAAAACAATACTAAACTATTCTCATTAAATGTCCCTGACTGACTAAAGAATTACTGTTCGCTGACCGCCTGCTAAAGCAAGACAAGCTGATGTGTGCTGAGTGTCTTACCACAGCAAAAGCCAGATGATGTCTGTCTGTTTGGATGTGTGAGATATATATCCTGTCAGAAATCATTCCTGGCAGGCTCCACAGTGCTGCTGCTAGAGTTCCAAAGAAACCAGATGCTGCTTAGAGGATTACATCACCTCTGGTCACCTGACTCTGGTACAATACACACACAGAGCTTTGCTAAGATCTGTGGCAGCATCTGAAAGCTATAACACAATTTCAAACTTTCCACCCTTTAGGGTTCTCTGATAAACATACACATTTGATCAGTTACAATACAACCTAATATATATGCATACATTCTTTTTGTCCAGCAGGACCTACTGTTGATGCATTTTTAAAACAAGTACCTTTACAAATATATTTTTAACTCAAACATCTGCACAAATCAGTGTGATAGACAAATAACATAGAATTCTTTACAAAACTCCAGCTAGCAATGCTGGCATATGTACACAGGTACTGCCCTACTCTACCTAGCACAGATGGCACTACCTCATAACATCACAAACACCTTCACTATTACACTTATAATATTTCTTCTCCTTAAGATACCCATGGAGATAGGAAATAATTCTACAGTATTAGTTATTAAAAGGCGATGTTTACAAGCACCACACTTATATGTTCCTATTAGTGTTCTACTATAAGTGGATGTGCTCTTAACCTTGCTATCATATATTTCCTTAAGGTTTTCACCCTTTTTATAGACTATTAATGGGATATTTGAGTAGACTTTAATGTATTATGATCTGACCTAAATATATTCCAATATCTCATAATAATTTCTTTAATCATCTTGTTGTTATAATTAAAATCCAAAAATAAAACCCTATTAGCATCCACTGTCTTCTTGGAAAACTTATAATAGAGGAATATTTGGTACCCCATCCTTTTACAGGTTCATCCTTAACTCCACAAACAAAATCATTTCGGTATCCTCTCTCAATAAATAGATTGGCAATAAAGTCTCATTCAACTGAAATCTCTGCGTATTCTGAGGTCATCCTGGCTGGCCTTTAACTATTTTTCTCTTCTAAAATAAGGGATGCTTACTAGAAATGTGTGTATATGAATTTGAAAATGTGTCTTTCTCGTATATCTTGGAATTATATTTTTGTTGCAGTATCCTTCTCTATAGCCACATCTAACAAGTGAAGTTCATTTTCAAACATGATTTGCATAAGTTTATCTCTTCCTCAAACATATAAAATACATATGCCATCTAAAAACTACGTATAAATATGACAATTCTCACTATAAGGGGAATGCAAAATGTTGTTCCCAGGCCAGATAGACAAAATTGGCAAATACTGGGGGCACATGCTGCTCCAGTAGAGACTCCTTTCACTTGTTTGAAAAATTCTCCCCCAGAAAAGACATACCTATCCTCTAATGTCAGATCTATAAAATCACTAATCCATCTGAGGTCTTTAGGATTCAAAAAACACATGCCAAGAGAGTCTCTTCAAACCATTCAATATCTAATTAATGGGGTATAACTCTAAATAAATCCAGTACATCAATTTTTATTTTATTTTATTTTATTTATTTTACATTTGTTTATCAGGAAAGTCCAACTGGAATGAGGTCCATTTACAGCGGAGGCCCGGGGAGAAAAGCTCCACATCAAATAATATGTACACTGACAATTTTACAATCAAAAGATAAATCATACAATCAGTAGAAAATTTACAATGGTTTGTTCCAAGCAAACTTAATTTAAAGATACTAGACCATGGATGGCAGAAATTGGGAGAGAAAAACTCCAGTTGTAACAAAATGTCTTTCTCATTAAATGTGATTTCACTAATTCTATCCAAGAAATCCTAAGATTCCTTTAAAATGTTAGTACTTTTGTCATAAAATCTTTTTAACTTCCTATCTATAAAAACAGCTGGAACATTAAATCTTAGCCATTAGCTGCTACATTTAGGTGAAGAGGGGGGTCATGCACTGCTTTATGAACTTTGGGGATACCAAAAAATAGCAGGAATTTTGGCCTTATCTATCATAAGGAAGCTAAATGAAATTTGTCTATCAGTCCTGTACCAATAAATCCTCCAAAGCCAAATCTATCTTATGCTAGGCAATATACACTTCATTTTTTTAAACAGGGATATATATATATATATATATATATATATATATATATATATATATATATATATATATAAATATATATATATATATATATATATATATATATATATATATATATATATATATATATCTCCTTCATATAACATATTCATCATTTTACCAATATTTTACCATTTCCATAAGAACCTCCCCTTTATCTGGTTTCATGATATGAATTGATGTGGATTCAAAGATGGCTGCCATTCTGTAAACACTGTTGACCTGCAGCTCCTCAATAAACCTGAGAAAAATCTGTAACCTGAGTCGATACCAAGAGGTATGAACATCAAATTAAAGTAAAAAAAGATGCTATATATATATATATATATATATATATATATATATATATATGTATATATATATATATCTCCTTCATATAACATATTCATCATTTTACCAATATTTTACCATTTCCATAAGAACCTCCCCTTTATCTGGTTTCATGATATGAATTGATTTGGATTCAAAGATGGCTGCCATTCTGTAAACACTGCTGACCTGCAGCTCCTCAATAAACCTGAGAAAAATCTGTAACCTGAGTCGATACCAAGAGGTTTGAACATCAAATTAAAGTAAAAAAAGATGCATCTACAATTAATTAATCTATAACCAGGAAAAAAAGTGGAAAAAAAATCTTTATCTATCAGGATTCCAAGTGATTAGCTAGCTCTGAAGAGAGAAATAAACAAAGGACTGTCTGCATTCTTCATTTTACCTGTCAGCTTGGGGAAAGGAAAATGTCACAAGAAGGAAAAAGCATGGAAACAACTACTACCAAAACAAAGCTGTCAGAATTGCAGACACCAGTAAAGGATGGGAGTGCAAAAAAACAAAGAATTACTAGACAGCAGGAACAACAGAAACCAGAGACTAGATCTAAAACTGATCAGCCACTGAACATGGATGATATCAAACATGCTTTATTGCCTATACAAGAAGCTTTAAAGGACCTAACTACTCAAATACAAACTTTTGGAGTTTTATGTAATCAGTTGCTGCAGAGAATGGACAAAACAGAGGCTAGAATTTCAGAAACCGAGGACAAAATAGACTTGCTGGAGAAGAAAACAAAGGTACATGATGTGGAGTTACAAGCCATGCAAGGCAAACTTATTGATTTAGAAGTGAGGTCTAGAAGAAATAATATTATTATTAGAGGGATCCCTGAAAACATTCAGTATGCAGAGCTAATACCAACTATAACACAAATACTTGAAGTTTTGTTAAATGATGCTGATGGAGTGAAACAAATTGTTATCGAAAGGGCACACAGAGCACTGAGAGAGGTACAAGCTTCTAATATGCCTAGACCTGTATATGCTAAGATAATAAACTTTCAAGATGTTAGCAAAATACTTTTTACTGCAAAAAAGAATGGTGGCTTTGTTATGTGGAAAAATAGTAAAATATCTCTGGCTCAGGATTTACCACTGCAAGTAAGGCAAGCTAGGCAGTCTTTATCTGCATACTGTAAATTTCTGATTGACAAGCAAATTAAATTCCAGATGAAATATCCTAATGTGCTTACATTTATGGTGGATGGGATTAAATATTCTGTTTCTACTAAAAACGAGGCAAAGGGAGTGTTTCTCAAGGTTTTTAAAGTTTTACCTGCATCAGAGGGCTGAAAGAAACTTCCGTTGAGACTGGCATGCTCCTGAGGTCAGATCCAGTATCTACTATACTTTGAGGCTTAGGTAATCCTTTGTTCCCTGCTTAAGTCATTTAGGCCTCTGTAAAAGCAATAAAACTGTTTGTTTGCGATAAATCGAGGGTCTACTGGCCATTTTCCAAACTTTTATGACCTCTACGAACTTTTTTCGTCGAGTGGTAAACAGGAAATCTCTTGAATGCAGCTGAGAGTGTGGATTTCGATGTAACACTTCCTGTGGTCCGGCTGCGAAAGCGGTCCCCCGTCGCGAGTATTACTGATGGTTTCCTGGTTTGAGAAGCTGAAAAGAACTGACATAACGTGTTAATGTTTTTTTAACAAGTAAATAACATTAGAATATGTACGTGAAGCATATAATAACATCTGTTTTTCCTGTTTTTTTCCTTATGCTTATAGTGTTGAACCAAATTATATTTTTACAATATCTGCAGTGGGTGCAAGGTATAGCACTATATATATGAATACAAATAGGTAAATAGTGGCTATTGGGTGGTGTTAATCAGACAACTAATGTCAGTATAGTTAGGAACTAAAGCATGCAATTGCAAAACTTTGATAATTGGTAGTTGCAGGCACTGTGTATGGTACAGAATTATAATGTGGGATGCATTTATTTTTTTCTGTGTTTTTTTTTTGTTTTCTTTTTTCTTTCTTTCTCTCTCTCAATAAAAGTGGTATATAAATAATGATTGTACCAAAAGAGGTATTTGGGGTAGGTATAAGTAGCTAGTTAATATATTAATTTTTTTTCTTTAAATGGTAATTATACCTTACAATAGATATTTGCTTAATTAATAATTGGAACATAAGCTGTAGAGCAATAGCAGTGTTTGTTAAGGAATGTTTAGTTTAGACTTTGTAGTAGCTAAGTTAGAATATATAGGTTGTAAGTTTAGGAAATGTTTTAAGTTTTATTACATGAAGCTTTTAAATATGTTTGTGTTTCTAACCTTGTTCATGTTTTTTTACATACCAGACCTATATAAGTCCTGGTCCAGGGGTAAAGTGGGTAGGCACTGGCTGGGGACGGGATGTAGGAAATGCTTCCAGATTATGTTTAGTATGCAGTTAATACATATCCATTGGATAATTTCCCTTTTATACTATTCTTGGATAATTAGACCTGTCAATGTGGGAATTAGACTCATGGAATGTTAAAGCGCTCCAGAACTTGAAGAAGAGGAAGCTGTTACTACACATATTGCTACAGGACAAAGCACTGTTTGCATTTTTACAAGAAACACACTTGTTAAATGATCAGTGGGATGATATTAGGAAAAAGAACTGGATTAGAGCGGTAGTGGCATCAGAAGTTAAGACAAACAGTGCTGGAGTAGCTATAATTATTAAATCTCAATACAAAGACAAGATTTTAGACTCTAAAGTGGATCAAAATGGGCGATGGTGTTATGTTATTTTATCGGATAATGCGTTTGATAAACCTCTTTTACTTTTGAATATATATGCACCATGTAATGACCAACAAAGTTTCATAGCATTATTATATCCAATCTTAACACAGTATGATGGTTATTATTTTATTGTGGGTGGGGATTGGAATACCTAGCAAAATCCAAAGTTGGATAGGTCTTGTCCACAAAGAGCATTTAATAAGCAGGCCGGGATAGCATTAAATGACTTCAAGGAAGATTTTCAATTATATGACCCCTTTTGTTATGCACATAATATTAATAATGCAATTAAGTATACCTTCTATTCACCAGGCCACAAAATGTGGTCTAGGATAGATTTTTTCTTGATATCCAAAGCATTAATTAATTTGGAACCAGTAGTGGTTATACATACTCGATATCTATCGGATCACTCAAAAATTTCGTTAAGGTTTTCTAAAGATTTAAAAGATACAAGAATGCATAGAGGTTATAATTGGTCACTTAATCCAAATCTGTTAAATAAAAAGGATATAATAGATGGAATTGTAAAATATCTGAAAGGTTTAACAGATAGGATGAAGCTTCAGGAACATACTCCTGATATTGAATGGGCAGCAGCTAAATATCAAATTAGAGGATTTCTTTTGCAAAAAGCCTCATATTATAAGAAAAGGCAAAACAATGATATTCAAAAATTAGAAACAAAAGTGAAGCTACTCGAGAAAGAACTGATTCAGAATTTTAATGCTCAAACAGAGAAGGAAATGTTGAAATGTCAAAGGGATCTCTTCTTGCTGCATAATAGTAGAGTAACACTTCAGGAGCATAGGTGTTTAGTGAAATATGCCAATAATGTTCAAATACCATCAAAAGCATTGGCAAGGATTATAAATCAATCAAAAACAACAGTACATATTTCGGAAATACAATGCAATGACACAGTGTATTCTAAAACGGAGGATATTGTTGATATTTTCGAAAAAATCTATACCAAGGTTTATGAGGGTGAAATTGATAGGTCTATACATAAACAGAATAAAAGATTCTTGCAAAAAATTAATTTTCCAAAATTAGAAGAGAGTCTGCAAGGTGATCTGATTAAACCTATATCTTCAGAGGAAATAGTATATGTAATTCAACATATGAAAGTACATAAGTCACCAGGTCCTGATGGTTTGACAGTTGAATTTTATAAAGAGTTTGCTGATAGTTTTGGTAAAATATTGTCTCATGTATTTAACTACATAATCAGAAATAAAATTAGTGACCCTCACCTTAATGCGTCCAAAAACAATCTTTATACATAAAGCTAATTCAGACCCCTAAAGCCCGGATAATTACAGGCCAATAGCATTAATAAATGTGGATATGAAAATTCTCACTACCATTATATCATGTAGATTAAAAAAGATTATGATCCATTTAATTTCTAAGGAACAGGCTGGATTTATGGCAACTAGACAAACTAGTGATAACACACTTACACTACATAATATGATGATGTATGCTAAACAAAACAACTCTAATATTTATGCCCTTATAATAGATGCTCAGAAAGCATTTGATAGAGTGGATATAAACTTTTTGTTTGATGTGTTGCCTTATTTCAATATGCCACAGGAATTTATTCAGATACTACAAATATTATATAGTAATCCATATACTACGTTATATATTAATAGGAGTTATTCTAAAAGAATACAGATTAAAAATGGTACACAGCAGGGTTGCCCTTTGTCCCCCTTATTGTTTAACCTTTATTTAGAACCTCTATTTTTATATATTAAGCAAACTTTGTATCATAATGCACCAATACTTTATAGGAATAAATTAGTAATGTCAGCATTTGCTGATGATCTTATTATTTATTGTACAACCCCAATTTCTGATAGTGAAAAGATATTAAATGTTATAAACGAATTTTCAGAAGTCTCTAATTACAAAATTAATTTGGAGAAAACTAGTATTTTTCCGTTAAGAACCCCTAAACCTTTTTCATTAATGTCCCTGTTGGGGAAGATATCATGTAAAGAAAATATCAAATATTTGGGTATTAGCTTCTCTACGGATAATAAGGACTTTTATAGTAATAATATTAAATGAGTATGGGAACTAATAGTAGCTGTTTGTGGCAGATGGAGGAATTTAAGACTACCGGTATTGGCAAAAGTATCAATAGTGAAAATGAATATATTACCACAAATGTTATATATCTTTAGGTCTGCTCAAGTATAAATTACAAAGACAGTTTTTAAACAAATTCATGAAGATCTAGCTAAATTTATTTGGGAGCCAAAGAAAACTAGAATATCGTATGAGAAATTAATGACCCCGAAGAGTAGAGGAGGACTTGAGTTACCCAATTTTGAAGTATACTATTTAATTGTGAATGCCAACAGGTGTTTACTTACTTTACTTACTTATGCCCGTCACCCTTGACAGGGTATGGGCCACCAACTACAGCTCTCCACCGAATCTTGTCCTGGGCCAGCTGTTCTATTTGGTTCCATGTGTAGCCTCTAAGCTTAGCATCTGCCTCAAAGTCTCACCTCCAGGTGTTTCGTGGGCGGCCTCTTCCTCTCTTCCCCTGAGGATTCCAGCGCAACGCCTGTCTTGTAATGTTGTTTGCTGGTTTACGAAGAGTATGCCCAATCCATCTCCACCTCCTCCTCTTAACTTCTTCCCCAATCGAAAGTTGGTTGGTCCTTTCCAAAAGGGTGGCGTTGCTAATAGTGTCTGGCCATCGAATCCGTAGAATCTTCCTGAGACAGCTATTTGTAAATGTCTGAAGTTTTTTAGTGGTGGTCTTGTTTAACCCCCAGGTCTCTGCCCCATACAGCAGTACTGGCTTCACGTTAGAGTTAAACAGCCTTATCTTGTTGATCAAGGATAGTTCTCTTGTTTTCCAGACCCTATTTAACTGTATGAAGGCTGCTCTTGCTTTTCCTATCCTTGCCCTGACATCAGCTTCTGATCCGCCCTGCTTGTCAATTATGCTGCCAAGGTAGGTAAAGGACTGCACTTCCTCCAGTGGCTTCCCTTGCAGAGTGATAGGGTTAGTATTTGTGGAGTTTAATTTAAGGATCTTTGTCTTCAGATTGTTAATGTTAAGACCCACCTCTAGTGCTGTAACTGCCACCAAATTTGTCTTGTTTTGCATTTGCTGCTGGCTGTGAGAGATGAGGGCGAGGTCATCAGCATAGTCCAGATCTTCCAGCTGACTCCATAGGGTCCATTGGATCCCATTTTTCTGTCCTGCAGTAGATTTCTTCATAATCCAATCGATAACTAACAGGAAGAGGAATGGTGACAGTAAGCATCCTTGCCTGACCCCAGTTTTTACTTGAAAGCTTTCAGAGAGCTGCCCTCCATGTATAACCCTGCATGATAGACCATTGTATGAGTTCTTTATCAAATTTACTATTTTCGTTGGTATACCATAGTGCTTCAGAAGGCTCCACAGTGTCTCTCTGTCCACGCTATCAAACGCCTTTTCAAAGTCAACAAAGTTGATATACAATGGTGAGTTCCATTCAACTGACTGTTCCACAATTATTCTGAGCGTTGCAATTTGATCAGTACACGATCTATTTCTTTGACAGCCTGCCTGCTCTTCTCTCAGCTTTTTGTCAGCGGTGTCCTTTATCCTTTCCAAAAGGATACGGTTGAAAACTTTTCCTGGAACTGATAGAAGATTAATGCCTCTGTAGTTGTCGCATTTGCTAAGGCCCCCTTTCTTGGGAAGCTTAATGAGATGGCTCTCTTTCCATTCTGAAGGAACAGTTTCCTCTGCCCAGATTCTTTCAAAGAGTGGGTACAACATCTCCACTGATGTATTCAAGTCTGCTTTAAGGGCCTCTGCCGGGATGTTATCTGGTCCTGCCGCTTTCCCATTTTTCATTTGGATGATGGCTTTCCTGATCTCCTCCTTGCTTGGCTTTTCACAATTGATTGGTAGATCTTCATTGGCTGGCTCAATAATTGGAGGGTTTAGAGGTGACGGTCTGTTTAGAAGTTCTTCAAAGTGTTCCACCCACCTTTTCAGTTGATGTTCTATACTATTGATGGTTTTCCCTTGCTTATCTTTAACAGGTCTCTCTGGCTTACTGTACTTTCCTGAAAGTTGCTTGGTGATATCATACAACATTTTTGTGTTACCACTGTAAGCTGCCAGTTCTGCCTCAACTGCCAACTGTTCCACATAATTGTTCTTGTCTATTTTAATGCATCTTTTGACCTCTCTGTGGGCATCTGTATATTCTTCTTGGGCCTTGATCTTTGAAGCTCTGGTTTTACTGTTGTTTACTTTTGCCTTCTTCCTCTTTCTGTCTTCTATCTTTACCAGTGTTTCTGCAGTGATCCACTCTTTCTGATGATACTGTTTAGGTCCCAGTGTCTCTTGACAAGCTAAGTCTACAGCCTTTTTCACATTCTGCCAAGAGCTGTTTACTCCACCCTCCTCAACCAGTTCTTGTAGCACTTCAAATTTGTTCTTCAGTGCAATGTTGAACTGTTCTTTTGTCTGAGAATCTTTCAATAGATGAACATTGTATTTGATTCTCCTAGATGACTCTTGAACCTGGGTTCTTTTTAGCTTTAGCTTCAGTCTAGCCACCACCAAGTGATGGTCAGATGCTACATCTGCCCCTCTTTTCACTCTGACATCTTGTAATGTTCTTCTAAAGCTTCTACAGATGCATATGTGATCTATCTGGTTTTCTGTTGTGTAGTCAGGGGAGACCCATGTATTTTTGTGTATCCGTTTGTGGGGAAAAATGCTGCCTCCAATGACCAAATTGTTGAGAGCACATAGATCAACAAACCTTTCACCATTCTCGTTGATTGTTCCCAGAGCATGTGTACCCATGATTTTCTCATATCCTATGTTACTGGATCCGACCTTGGCATTTATATCGCCCATAAGGATAGTAAGGTCTTTGTCTGTGTAGGTCTCGAGGATCTGCTGCAGTCTTTCATAAAACTGGTCTTTATCTTCCTCTTCACTATCATTAGTTGGTGCGTAGCACTGGACCACATTCATTACAATTTTCTTCTTCTTTGTACGGAATGAAGCTGTGATGATCCTGGGGCCATGTGCTTCCCATCCAATCAGGGCTCTCTGGGCCTGTTTAGCCAACATAAGACCAACCCCTTGGGAGTGAAGTGCTTTACTGTCCTCATGTCCAGAATAAAGCAGCAACTCTCCTGTAGATAATCGACACTGACCAGCCCCTGTCCACCTTGTCTCGCTAATTCCCAACAAACTCAAGTTGTTATTTCTCATTTCTGCTGCCACTTGGGCTGCCTTGCTTAGCTCATACATGGTCCTGACATTCCATGTGCCAATGTTTATTTTCCTGGTAGAGAGAAGGGTGCTCTGCTTTGTGGCGTCCTTTCGGCTTTGGCCACAAAACTTCATAAATCTTCCATTTGAAGAACCCTCCTCTTCCAAGACAAGATTGTCTGTGTTTCCTGTAGTTGGTGTTTTTGTAGCAAATAGTTTTTTTATGGGATGGGGTTGCTAACCCTAAGCCCAACCCTCCTCCTTTTTCAGCCGGGCTTGGGACCGTCCTTGGCGGAGTTCAACAGGTGTTTAAGAATTGCTAATTACGAGGTAATTAGTACAAAGTGGATACCAACTTGGGTGGTCTTGAATTGCAAGCATATTCTAGATCGGAACATAAATCCTAAAGTTTTACCCTTTTTGGATAAAACTAGTTTGATAAAGTATGGGATTATGGACCACTTAAAAACATATGTGTCATCTTTGCAAAATTTATTCCAATCAGTAGACTTGTTGCAATATATGATGGTTTTTCAGCCTTTCCATAGGAATCCCAATTTTAAACTAAATAATCAGTTGATTGATCTTAGTAAATTCCCATTAATAGTTAATTTAACTCTGATTGATGTTTTTAATAAATTTCATTTATCGGCTTCGCAAGTTAGGCAGGAATTGAATCTTCCTAAGAGTTATATGGTTGTCATGAGACAAATCAGAGAACTTGCTCTGAGTCATTTTGAAAACTTTAAACCGGTAGTTGGAGTTGTGGATAAATGCTCTGAATTGTGGCAGGCTCTCCAACATGAGGTCAAATTTATAACAACAACAAATAAATTAATTAAAGATTTAAAATTCCAGGATAAAATTCTGTTGTCAGGGTATTGGGTAAACAAAATGACAGTAGCAGATAATCAGGTATTAAAAACAATTGATTTAACAATAAAATCGGTCTCTTTTCAAAAGTTGATGTATACGCAGTTGATGATTTGGAATAATGCTTATTATACTCGTCTTAGGTTACATAAATTTAATCCTAGGAATTCTCCAACTTGTCCATATTGCACAAATCAAATGGCGGATCTTCTTCATATGTTCTGGAGTTGCAAGTGTATATATAAACTTTGGAACTCTCTTAGAACACAACTACAAAAGATGGGTTATCAAAGTTCAACGTTATCATGGGGATTTATGATTCTACATGTTCCTCCAAGAGAGCTCTCTAGGTCACAAACTATAATATGTATGAATATTTTTTTGCTGATGAAGTTATATATAGCTACAAATTGGTTAGAACCAGATAAGACATCATGGGATAATTTCAAGCTTGTGGCTATAAAGCATATATTAGCACATAAATTACTCCTGAAGCAAAGTAACAAAAATATTAATAACCCGAAAATATGGGAAAAGGTTTTTAACATTATATTAGCATAATACTGTTATTAGGAATATATTAAAGTTTGGATGTATATGTGGAGGAAACAATGTTTTGAAAATATGTATGATATGTATGGATGCAAAGTACTTCTACAAATGTTTTGGCTTTGTTTTTCTTCCCTGGTGTCTTCTTTTTTGGAATAATGACGATTTTTATATGGAAGCATTTCATGTAGATATTGTATATAGTTTTGATAGTAATAGTAGTGAATTATGTGTGTGATTTTATTGTATTTTGAAAAATATATATCAATAAAAATTTATTATGGAAAAAAAATGATATGAATTGATTTGTTGCAAACTAATTCCACTAGGGTATTCCTCTCCTCAGCATTCAAATTGCAATACCTGTGCTTACTCATATTAGACATATTTCTAAAATCATGTTTTACCAATGCTTCAACATTTTGCAACATAGGATGCAATAGACAGTTAAATGTACTTTTTTTTCTTTAAGAGAAGCTCATCAGGCATAGATATAGAAGTATTAAATATAACTGCCAAATTAATCTTTCTTAAAAATCATTTTAAATCTGTTAAGTATATTACTAATATTCAGAGGTCGAGATTGTGCAAAAATAAAACCCTTTCTAAATATACAAAAATGAATATCATTAATTTCCATATTTGTATACTTATATACTTTACTGTTGTCCTGTTCACATATCACCCCATTAACCTTAATGAGGTGTACAACCCTAGTAGATGGAGGGATTTGAACTATTATTTTCTTCCTCCCCTTCCTCTGTCTCTCCTTGTTCTTTGGATTGAATGGGACTGATTCATATGCCTCTCCCTCTGGTTGGGTTGATGGTTCTGTAATTTCTTGGAACTTTGCAGAGGTAGGAAACTCTAAAGGGTCAGCTATACCCACATTTTGATTAGTCTCTGCTAATTCCATATAATTATGATTAAAACTTGTATTTCCCACTTCTAAATCCACATCTGTCTAGTCTCCTGGGCCTCATGGCCCCTATTAACTTTGCTTTCTTTCAGTGGTTATACATTCTTCTGTTCATGATCTTCCCTATCCTTCTCCAACTTAATAAACTATCAAGACAGATATTAAATATTATTCTTATAAACTTAGAACTTTGCTGGGAATAACAGGTTTTACATCAGCATTCAATTTCGGAATGATCTGAAGCCTGAAACACAAATGTCTGCCATTATTTAGTGATTCTCTAGAAAACCACAAATTTTATGAGGAACAGACAAACAATACTTTGACAAAAAATCTGGGCATTCTGCCAAAATCTGGACAGTTGACAGTTATGACAAAATGAGTGAACAGAAAGTACCTAAACTGGTACATCATCCTGATATGCTGAGGGTAATAACAAAATGAGTGAATGGAAGGTACCTAAACTGGTATATATCATCCTGATAGGCTGGAATGCAGTAACCTGAAATGGTATCCATCTATTAATTTACTCCTAGAGTGATAACTGTTGTATTTAAGTACTGGAAAGTTACACAGTCTACTTCAGGAGTTACTAACAGATGATTATGGTCGGGTCTGGTAGAATAATTAACTTATTATGTGCTCAAGACATGGATGTCAAGAAATTCATGTTGAGAGCAAAACATCCATTCTGAGAAGACATAATAAGGGTTATGAATGGTGAGAGCTGATAATAATTCTTTGTAATGTGTGGAGTTATTTCTTCCACGTACTACCAGTTACTGAAAAAATGGTATGAGAGTGAAGTGTTTTACAAACTTTCAAAGCAGACTGTAGACAGAAACAGTGTCACTCTGAAGAAACAGTGGCTTTAAAAGCTGTTGGACATTTTGTTCTGCTACACAATATGTTTATGAGTGTGGTAGAACTAAACATGTACAAGTTTTAAAGTTGTTTTACCATCTGCTGTTGCTTCTTTTTTGCCAGACAACACTGTCAACTGTTCATCCATAGCATAAGACCCAACCTTAACAAGGATTAGGAGTGTTTAACAAAAGCACCCGTCTTTCTCCTATTATTAGAGCATCATCACTATGCTCCATGCACTACACCTGAATTGCACATGTATATACTTGAGGTTGTGGTTCATGCATTACTTAAAAAACACTATACATCCTATATAACAGTGACTTTTATGTCGCTTTTGCAATATTTTCATTGTAACCTATTCTTATCTTTCTTTGTGATTCCAAGGCTGTGGCTGAAATGGGCCCAGCTGGGATCAGTCCACTACCCCACTTAACAAACTTAAATAATATATTATCATTAAGTATTATTTGAAAGTCAGTGTACTTGTAATACACACAAAAGAGGGTACTTAAGATTAAATTTGTTTGAGGCTGGTGTCTTTGTAATGATCACATTGCCAGCTGTGCTTCACTGTACTACAATGTTTTCTTTTATATTGAATCTACTACTGATACAAAGAAAATATCCCATTAATCTTTAAAACACAAAGCAATACTACAAAAATAGTTCTGTACCACTCTGGCTGTCTAGTTAATTTCCTTTTCTGTACTGTTATTTTTGGCTTATCTATGAAGAAGCATTATCCCTGACTGAGTAGGTCTGATTTTTTTTCATTGATCATTTTTTCCAACTAAGTGCACTTCTGCTCCATTAATCTCCAGTCTGTAAAATCAAAGAAATCTGCACAGCTACAGAGTAAGAAAAAACATTAGGAATAACCAAGTAAAGCAAAAACTTTCAGAATAAGCCACTATAAAGGAGTATTGATTTTCCTTCCATACAAATGAGTTTGTAAAAAGAAAAATAATGTATTGTCTTTGACAACTGAATAACCATTCTAGTACAAGGTGCCTATTTTCAAACAATGCAGAAGACTGTATTAGAAAAAAGCAGGTTTATATTACATCTACCAAAACTCAGGTTACAGCAATTAATAATGAGTGGTAACAAGTAGTGACAATGTGGAACAATGTGGGGGAAAAAAGAAAAAAAAACATGAGTATTTTTGTTAACACAGACAAATAACAAACATACCAGAATGTATATGCAGTGTATATAGAATTAGAATGCAAAATATTTTAAAAAGGGAAGTGTTGGGAGGTGGGTGATTAGAAGGAAGGGGCAGAAAGACAGTACATGGGATGTTATAAGTATTGTTTGGAAGGACCTAAAATTATAAATCCATAATGGTGATAGCATCAATTAGCCCAGCAACTCAAACAGTGAAATTGTGTGACCATAGGGAAATTGTCAAAAGAGTATAAATCTTAATGATTTTTCATTTGGTCACTATTATCATCATCAACCCCACCCTTTCCCATTTTTCTACATGGAGTTGAAGTGTCACATAGACTGTAATCACCTCTATCAATTCAGTGCAACTCTTCCACCTTCTTCAACAGTCATGCCTGACTGTCATAGGTCTTCTGTCACACAATCCAGCCAACTCTTGGCTGGGTGTATTTGTTTCCTCTTTCCTTCTTCCTGTCTCTTCCAAATCTTTTTTTACCAAATTGTCTTCTGCTTTCTTGCATGTGTACCCAAACCATTACATTTTGTTCTCCTTGACTTTCTTCACAATTGGAAATTCATTGGCTTTTGCTCTGATGTCCTTATTTCTTCATCTCCCCAACAGTGTGCACCCCACCACCCATCTCAGACACTTTATCTTCATCATTTCAGGCTTCCTCAACTGCTGTGCCTTCCCTGCCTAGGTTTCTATGCCATACAGAAGCACTGGTCAAACCATTAGTTTGTACAGTTAACCTTTCACCTTCTTTGATATTCTTCTGTCATACACTACCCATGACACTCTGTGTGCCACTTGACTGCAGCATCTCTGATAGGTTCATAGGTTCATAGGTAGGTACTAGGCTATCTGCCTGAGGGCATTTATAAGCCTAGCCAGAGTGTGTTGGCTTTCGACCCCCTATTGATTAATTAACTGAGCCTCTGTCAAGCAGAGCCAATGAAGTGATCCCAGGGGTGTATTTTCTGTTACCCATCCACTCGTCAAGGCTTCTCTTGAAGAGTGTTAGTGAGGAGCTCTGCCCAATGTAGTTAGGAATTTTGTTCCAAAGCATGGGGAGTCTCTGTGACAGGAATCTATCCCTCCAGCATGTTCTATTTATTGTTGTGGTGAAGTTTAGCTCACTAGAGCACATGGCTCGCAGTGACTTGGATTTCTTTAGGTGGAGCATGTCCATCAATTCTGAGTTGGACATGGCTTTGTAAGTCAAGCAGAGATCACCTCTGAGTAAGCGATATGCCACTGAGTACAGCTGGAGTTTTTTCAGATGGGCTGCATAGGACATATGTTTGAGGCCAATAATCCTCTTGGTGAGGTGCTTTTGTGGTCTTTCCAGCTGTTGGAAGTGTCTTGTGAGGTACATCCCAAATGGGGCATTGTACTCTATGATGGGTCTGATGAGTGACGAGTAGAGGGGCACTATAACCTCTTTATTTCTAGATGCAAACCCCTTAGTAATTAGATGGGCCACATAGAAGGATTTCCTAACTACTTTGGCAATATGATTGTCAAAGGAGAGATTACTATCTACCTGATTCCCCAGATCTCTTATTACCTCTTCTGTATTAAGGGGGCTGTCGTCTATGTGGTAATTCGTGGCTGTTTTGTTTTTCCCAAATGGGATAACTATGCATTTTTTGGCATTTGAAGCCATGACTTTGACACCAGGTGTCTGTCTCAGTAAGGCCTCTTTGAAGGATGTCCATGTCAGCCGGAGAGTCAATTATGGCTCCCAGTTTGCAGTCATCGGCGAACTTGGTTAGCCATAGTCCTCCTGTGTTTGCCTGTACTTCTGAGAAATATATGCCGAACAGTAGGGGTCAAAGAACCAAGCCTTGCGGGACACCACTTGTGACTGGTTTAGAGTTGGATCTGCAGCCCGCTATTCTTATCATGTGAGTTCTGTCTGTAAGCCAGTTGACAATCCATCTTGTGATGTAGGGGTTTATGTTCAGGCTGGTGAGTTCTTCTATAATACCCGAGTGAGGAATGGTGTTGAACGCCTTGGTGAGATCAAGGTAGGCTGTGTGAACCACCTTTTCCTCGTTTATTGCCTTGGTGACTGTCTCGAAGAAGTCAACCAGGTTTAGTAGGTATGATCTGCCCTTAACAAAGTCGAACTGGGTAGCGTCAAGTGTTTGGAGGTTCCCAATGTCTTTGTTAATGAGTTCCATGATGATGCACTCCATAGACTTGCAGACCAGGCTAGTCAGGCTTATGGGGCGATCGTTACCAGGGTTAGTTGTGGCCCCTCCTTTGTGAAGTGGAATATCAGGGTCAGTTGTGGCTCCTGTAGCTTAGACCTCCCCATTTAGACTTCTCTTTTCTTCAACTACCCATCCTAGATACTTGAAGCTGTTAACCTGTTCCACTATTTTTTTTCTTATGTTAAGCTTCTGACTTAACCTATTTGCCGCCTTGACAACTGTTTTGTCTGTATTCATTTTCATCCCATGTGCATTTAGTTTTGCATTCCAGTCCCCTGTTATTTGCTGAAGTTCCTATTCAGAATCTGCTTGTAATGCCACATTGTCTACATACAGTATCTTTGTTGATCTGTACTCTTTGTACTGTTTGCTAATGTAGTCCATCACCACCAGAAACAGCAGTGGGCTCAGAGCTGAATCCTGATGCAGATCCACTCCCACTGGTGGCCCCTCCATGAGTCTGAACACTGCCCATACTTTTGTCATTGGATCTCTGTACATAGTCTGCACTCATTCTACCAATGTTTCTGGGACTTCAAATCATTGCAGGACTCCAGAGTCTTCCCACTATATGTCTGTGTAAATATCAGGTCAGGTGTGCTTCATCCTAATCTGAATCTAACCTCCTCATTCCCATCTTACTCATTACTACTCTGTGAATTCATTTATCAATCACCCTCTCCAGCACTTTTGTGCAGTGTGACAGAAGTTTGATATCTTTGCTCTGCCAACCATTGTGAATGTCCCCTTTGTTCTTGGTACACTGGCACTAGAAGTCTTTGTTTGCAGTCATCTGGGATATGCTTTTATCTCCATATTATGATAAGTATACTAAGGAGCCATATTTCCCCTAAATCACCCAAGATCATGATCAGATGTGCCATGACTTCATCTGAGCCTGTAGCTTTCTCTGACTTTGTTTTCCTTAGTGCTGTTCTTCTGATTTTTCTTTGATGGGAATATAGAATCCACTGAACCCAAGACTGTCTTACAGTGCCCAAAATGTGCACATGCCCATCAGCAAAATGAAAGATTAGAAATTTAACTTAAAGATTTGCAGCATAGGCCATATAAACTAGGTAGGTCTCCATGGGGTTGTATGAGAGTGAATGCCAGAATGTAGGGGTCAATGCTCTAAAAACAACCCTGTAGACTCTTGTTATAGAATCAATATTAAGGATTCTATTGGAATATGTAAGATGATGTTTTTTGTTTTACAAGCTCCAATGAGGCACAAAACATGGAGGGGTAGCAGACACCTTACAATTTGACATTGGTGGATGAAGCTCTGACTACAGTGCAATCAACTCAAATTCATTTAATGGCCCATGTACTACAGGATGTGATGCAGGATGAGAGAAGCAGAAAGACGATGGCTGCGTGCCTATTTCAAAGGGGGGGGTGTGGGAGCACACACTGTCGAGTCCCAGTGCAGGCAGTGAGCCCAAAACAGTATTATTCATCTGTTATCATGCTGGGAAGGAATTCTGAGGAGCACATCTATGCAGGTGTGAGAATTGCTACCTTGTGATGCCTCACTGTATGCCAACTTTGACTATGTCACCCAGTAAGTCCAAGGAGGATGGAGCCTATCTACAGCCAGTCAAGTGCACCAGCCAGATGCAGTATGATGACCTCTTTGTTCTGCCTCCTCTCCTGACTTTCAGGGTGATTAATTGTACAGTTGTCATAAGATATTCCTATATGGAATGATAGAGTCAACCAAGCAAATGGTCATGTCAGGATGCACTATAACTGTGCCAGTCCCCAAAGAGTGCAGATCAAAAGCATTGGGGAGCAGACCTCATTGGTGGTGGTAACACCAACATTCAGTTATACAAGCATATAACCCTGGCACCCCCCAAAAAAAGAATTGGAAATTGCAAATTATAGTACTGTAAAAGCTAACATTCAACAGGGGAAATCCCCTTAGTGTGGCATACCTATAGTATTATTCATATTTATGTGCAGACTGTATAGGTCTACAGATGGTATATATACAGCATTCCATGTTCTAAAGAAGATGTATAAGATAATTTCATATCATATATACCTGTACAATTGTGCAAATTAGGTAAATATATACTTTGTACAATGAACAGTAAAGATCAGTAACAAGATAAAAGTTTGTCTGTGTGCAGATAATGCCGTAACACTAATGCCTGTTTTCCTTGCATGAAGCTAAAACATTTACAAAAGGGCAAGCAAGACCCAGTGTTAACTGTAGTATATAACATTAATATTTTCTAACAGCCAAGTATTTTTGTTTTAACATTTTAATCTGACAGCTGTGCAGGACAGCATGACCTATATCTTCTCACTGATAAGATACAGTCTAGCTATAGTAAACCAGTCTTCCTTACTGTTAGCATCACTGCACAGTGGTTGGTCAAGAGCTTGGTAAGCCTTTGTATTCTTAAACAAAACAGTGTCATCTATATTCATTGTCAGAGTTCTCTGCTTAAAGAGTGTATGAATTACAAGGTTTGTAATTCTAGAGGGCATTTATGCCATGCCAATAACCACACTCAAGATGTAGCAAACACATCCAGAAGGGCAAATAGATTGGACCAGGAGTGGATTTGCAGATGTCCATCTAATCATCAAGGTTTGTGCTGAAGAATTTGAGGTTATCACTCTGTTTCACATGTAAGGGTAATTTGATCCAGAAATAGGGTAAATGTTATGTAATATATCTGGTCCCTCCTTTGTGTTTTATTTATATGCTGGTGGATATTTAAAGCTATAGTTTGAATGTTATGGAGCTGTTTGTCCTGCAGAGATGCAGGACTTCAAGGAGGGTTTGGGTTCTTAATGGTTCATAATGTAAGACATATATTTCTGCACAGGAGTCTATAAGAGATAGAATATAAGGAAATATGGATTCAAGCTTATCTCAGTAAGTAAGGATCTTAAGACCTGTATATGTTTATGGAGGACTCCCTGAGTCCTTTCTACCTGTGTGATGTGTCTGGATAGGTACATGCCTAGAGGAGCAGTGCACTCTATACTTGTTCTGATGAGAGAAGAGTACAGAGAGATAATAGCTTTTTAAAATTTGGGTGTGATGACTTTGGATATCAGTTGTGTTAGATATCAGGATTTCCTGACTATCGCTGGAACATAGTTCATAGGTTCATAGGCTGGTACTAGGCTATCGGCCCTATGGCCTGTACAAGCCTAGCCATAACAATTCCCTGGCTATTTCTTCCCACAATATTTACTTCCCTGGACACCTGTCTAGCAGGACGACTGACGTGATCCCCAGGGTAAATTTCCTATCTCCCATCCAGTCATCAAGGTTCCTTTTGAAGACTGTCAAGGAGGTGCTCTGCTTGACATGTATGGGCAGTCTATTCCAGAGTATGGGGAGTCTCTGGGTCAGGAACCTATCCCTCCAGCATGTTTTGTTCATTGTGATGACAAGGTTTAGGTCCCTGAAGTGTGTGGCTCTGATGGATTGGGATTTTTTTAAGTGTAGCATGTTCAACAGCTCTGGGTTTGACATGGCCTTGTATGTTAAGCACAGATCACCTCTGGGTAGACAATATGCAACAGAGTATAGCTGGAGTTTTTTTAGTCAGTCAGCATAGGGCATCTGCTTTAGGCCTGTGATTCTTTTAGTGAGGTGTTTCTGCTGCCTTTCCAGTTGTTTCAGATGTCTTGTGAGGAACATGGTAATTGAAGGGTGCCATTAGCCAAGATGACAAGAACCCCGACTACAGAATCAGTTTTGAATGGAGTACCATCTATACTGTAAGTTGTGGACTCAAGTTGTTTGCAAACATGATGTTGCTGCATTTTTTGCATTTAGTTTTAGGCCCTTTTCTGTACACCACTAATTGAAAGGGTTAGTTTTTAGCAATTTCTTATAAGGAGGTAATCTGACAACATCCTGCATGCAGCCATCAGCAAATTTAGTTAGCCATAGGTCAAGTTTACAGTTTGAAGATCAAAAAAATATATTCCACAAAGGAGGACTCATTGGACTGAGCCCTGAGGTACACATCTAGTTACCATCTTCCTTTGAAAAGGAGGAATCATGGAACTGAGCCCTGAGGTACACCACTAGTTACCTTCTTCCTTTGAAAAGGAGGAATCATGGGACTGAGTCCTGAGGTACACCACTAGTTACTGTCTTCCTTTGAAAAAGAGGAATCATGGGACTGAGCCCTGAGGTACACCACTAGTTACCTTCTTCCTTTGAAAAGGAGGATTCATGGGACTGGGCCCTGAGGTACACCACTAGTTACCTTCTTCATTTGAAAAGGAAGAATCATACGACTGAGCCCTGAGGTACACCACTTGCTACATTCTTCCTTTGAAAAGGAGGAATCATGGGTCTGAGTCCCAAGGTACACCACTAGTTACCTTCTTCCTTTGAAAAGGAGGAATCATGGGACTGAGCCCTGAGGTACACCACTAGTTACATTCTTCCTTTGAAAAAGAGGAATCATGGGACTGAACCCTGAGGTACACCACTAGTTACCTTCTTTCTTTGAAATGGAGGATTCATGGGACTGAGTCCTGAGGTACACCACTAGTTACCTTCTTCATTTGAAAAGGAAGAATCATACGACTGAGCCCTGAGGTACACCACTTGGTGCCTTCTTCCTTTTGGAGGTGGTTCCTACCAGTTTATATATTGGGGTGGTCTATCTTTCAACCAGCTTGCTATTCACCTTTCCAAATAGGGGGTCTACATTTAGGTCTCTTTTAATTAATTTATTTATTTACAATGCTAACATGAAGAGTGGTGTCAGGTGCTTTGACCATATCCATAGTACAGACTGAATGACCACTCTCCACTGCCTCTATGACCTGAACCTTTTCAAAGAAATTTACTAAATTAAGTAGATATGACCTTCCCTTGACAAAACTACATTGCTGGAGTTCTAGTTACATGAAGGGTTTAACATAGTGGTAGACCCACCACCCATAATGTAAAGGCATCATAAAAGCTGTTCTCCATACTTCTATGATATACCTCATCGCTAAACTTAAATAAAGCATGTTCAGGAGGGGATTCAGCAATGGCATATTTCAATCTATTTATAAGGCACTCAAGTAAATTTTCTGGGTCCATGGAAGTGGCATTTTTGATTTTTGTGAACACAGAAAATGTTCCTTGGTGATGTTAGGGGATGTCAGGGATACAAGGATCTGTGGAACTTTGGTGATTATTTCTGGACAGAATTTGACACTAAATTTGTCTGCAAATATAGCTATGTCTAAAGGGTCATGGTGTAAGATTCCATAGTGGATTAGTTTGCTAAATTTCTGGGCATTGTTTCTTAATTTTCTGACATTATTAAAGAAGGATTTGTAATTATCTTTGACTTCAGATACTAGCAGTCCCAGTTCATGCATACCTTTGATATTCCTGGTGACAGTTTTCAGCTCTTTACTTAAGTTTTTATAGACACTTTGATATGGGTGGATCCATATTTGTTATAGGATTTTTTTTCTTTTGTTATAAGCTTATTTATTGGCTTGTTCTAAAGTTCATACTCTGTTCTGGTATGGATTTCTAAGTCTATACACTTTTTTTTAGTTGCAAGTAGAACTCAGTTGCATAGATGACTGCCAAAGGTTTGTGGAGAGTGGTGATATTGCAAGTAAAGTTTGATATCTCATCATAGAATTTTAGTAGGTTTGTCCATTTGAAGTCCTTAGATACAGAAATGCTAACTGCAGACTTGCTGAAGAAGTTAATGGAGACAATTAGTAATTTGTGGCTGGATTTAACCAGAGTTGGATATATAATAGAAGGGATAATGTTGGTAAGAATGAGATTTAGAATTTTTCATCTGACAGTGAGTTGGTTTACTTTTTGTCCAATGGAATTGGCATTTATTAAGTCCAGAAACCTTTGGACACATCCAGTCTTTGAGGTACAGGTACATCAGTTTCTGGTTCTATGTGTATATGCAAATATTATATACACATATGAGAATATATGCGTGTGTGTTTTATATATATATATATATATATATATATATATATATATATCTTACTTTCTGTAGGATAAAGTGTGTAGCATCCAAGGATAGACTCTACATCACTGCAAAATTTCAAAACAGATGTATCAGAGAGGACATTCTACAAAAAAAAAAAGACTCTAGATCTAAGATGGATGATAGCTGTTGATAGCCACTGAAATATTAAACACCCATGGCACTACATTTCCCATTTGGATGGGTATAATCTGCTGTGTTGAAGGCTCTGGTGAGTTCTGGAAACACTATGTTAGTAGACACTATTATCACAAGCAAAGGATGTTAGGTCAATAAACCTTAGGGCTTGGTGTAGTACTATTCCCATGTGCACAGATGACATACTATAAGCCCAGTAACGCTTTAAAACAATTTCTCTCTGCTTCAGCTTCATGCAAGGCAACAGTAATCCCAGTTTAAGAATGTGTCTTTGGAGTTCAAAACATTTTAACCTGCCTCTAAAACCAATATAACATGCACTAAGACAACTGCATTTCCCTATTCCTTCATGTGCTATTTGTCAGTTCTAATTTTGAATTTTGTGTTTGCAAGTTGGTATGTTAGAAACACTAGAACTCAGCTGTCAAACAAAAACTAATGCAACTCAGATGGCTAGGAAATCTGAAATGTTTACTTCTAGGTTCCACTGCTTTAATTTTATCCATATTAAAACTGGATATACACTTCTGCGTGTCTGTACTTTTCTGTGTTGATATCTAACTATAACCATATCCAAAAGTCACTAGTAATGTAATGACCTAAGGAGAGGGGATTTCAATTAGTTTACAAGTATAAATAAAATGACACATCTTCATTGCCTTTCTTTCCCTTGCCATTGTCCAAATCAGCAGGCGTATCAGACTGTAAGCTTTCATCTTATTACTTCCCATTTGTTTTGTTTTCTTTTTGCTCTCTTCTTCTACCATACTTAGATCTTCAAGCCATTCTACATCTTACATTGATCTGTCTCCACTCTTTTCTTGGTGGTTTATTTTGGTTGGTGAGAAAAATACATTGTGAATGAGTAGCATGTGGCATCATGTGTTTGATTTCCGCAGACCCCAACGAGTATAGTCTGTTAACCTGAGTAACTCACATAACTGAACAGTGCTCGGCTATCACTTCTGAAAATATATAAGACATATCTGTTTACCAAATGCATAAATGCATGGAGCAAATAAACATGCTGTCACCCTTCCGTTCTGCTCACTGCCATTACTGTATGGTGCTTATTACCTCTTTCCTTGACTTTTCCTTTACATTCTGTTTGTAGCTATTTTGCATTTAGCTAACAGTGGTTTACTTTGTTCATTGCCATGAAAATGTATCATGGAAAATTCTTGATTATCACTCAGTATTTACATGTATAAATGATGTCAAGTATTCAGTGTTACATGTCATTATTTCTTTCCTATTTCTCTGACATGCTGAGATATTATTCAAATCTATTTGAATTTTTTAATCTGTATAATTTGATTTGGAATCTATTTAAAGCATCATCTCTGACAGATATTAACCCAATATGTCAATCATACAGAATGAAATGGCTTCACTCAACCCCAGTGTCTATTCCTTGACTCCTTCCTGTGAAGGTCGTGGACATTCTATAACAGGCACTATCACTAATATCACAGATTTTTTTGTACTATGAATGAAGCACGGCCTTTATGTTTACACTGTCACATGTTTCATACAACTACCAGGTGCAAGATTTTGGATATTTTGTTTTCTGTTGGAATGTGCAGGCCTTTTCAGAGCAGACCCTGATGCTAGCTTATTGATTGATTTGTATTTGCTCACTGGGGAAGTCCATCTGGGCAGTGTCAATTTTCAGAGGCGACCTAAGTAGAAAAGATCCAGCAATAATTATACTACATACAACTTGTGACAAAGTTGTTTCATTAATAGTTACAATACATATAACTGATGACACCATTGGTAGACTGGGAAATGTATGGCAAGTCACATTAACAATAATAAGAATATACAGAAAGTAGCTTTTACTGTAAATTGCTTATTATAGACACAGTTTGTGTACAACACTGATAAATGACATTTGCCAATTCTATGTGTTTCAGCAACATGGATCTATTAGGACGTTATATATGCACTTTAAGAAGGAGTGAAAAAGAGTTATAGTATATGTGATGGAAGTAACTGCTGTTAAATATAGAAGGATAGTGTATAGTGGAAGTTAGAGGTATTTAATGTAGAGGACAGTGGTAGAATGTGTTAGTGACAGATAAGGAAGTGAGAATATCTTACAAGTAATGTGGTACTGAAGGAGATATTGCTTACTAGACTGTAGGTTATGGTCGATTACAAGATGAATTCAGTTTATGGGTAAGTATCTGGGGAAGCGTGCAGATACATTCTTATTATCTTATACTTCTGGTTATGGATTAGAATCATGATTCCTGCTCTGTTGATGAATAACTCATTGCAATCCAACTGCAATTTCAGTTGTTAATTTGAATCTGGCAGTTTTGTGTTTCTGTTTACATATATAGCTCACATCCATCTTACTCATAGTTTGTACTTAGTAAACTTAAGTTTCAGTAATTATTCAAACGTAATGACCAGTGCAGAGTTTTATGTAATAAACAAAGAGGAATGGTCCACTCTGGACTCATTTATTACAGTGTTTCGTGGTATTAGAAATTAATGCAGGAGGAACTGTCAAATATTCCAGCTTTGAGACCAAATGCAGCACCAAGAACATTTGCTGCTCTGTTGGATAAGTGTTTTGTTGATAATCTTCATTTGCTAAATGTGAGGACTGTGATAATGTGAGATGATTTATGATGTTAGATAATGTTGCAACAGTATATTCTATATTATATGATAAGACCTATGTGGCTGTACTCTAGTCTCTGTTAAATGAGTTATCTTAGTCTGTTCTAAGAGACCTGTCCCAGGGACAGTGAGTTGTTTTGGGTACACTCAGAACTACAGACAACAATTCTTATTGCAGAGAAGCTTATAAATACAGCTGACAACAAGATAGAACTTGAGGTACAAATCATAGCAGTCACATATTGATGATTATAAAAGGTGGGGCAATCCAAGGAGACTTTATTCAGATGGGACCACAAGTAGAGATAAAAATAACCAGAATGAGGCACATTTTTGGAAGTATATAGGTATATGTCTTTGCTGAAACATATACTACACTGAGCATTTAGTATATGGAGTTACAAACCTCCTCATATAAGATGTGGATAATGTAGTATTCAGAAAACACACAAGTTTGGATTTTTCATAGGTGATTACTAGTCTAATAGCACAAGAGCCTTAACATTCCTAGCCAATAATTCCCCAGGTATGAGATGGGGTAGTGTCAGGGTAGTGGGTCTTTGGGTGTTGGAGCCCTGAGTCATTTGACAGACTGCCTCTGTCCATAAGGGACATGGGCAGTACTGTGGGAGTGAATTTACGGCTCCACATCCATTTATCCAAATTCTATTTGAAGAGAGTGAGAGACAGGCTTTCTTGTACGAAGATGGGAAGTTCATTCCATGGAGAAAGTAGCCTTTTGGGATACAAATCTGTCTCTCCAGCAAGTTCTGTTAGAGTCACAAATAAGGTTCAGGTCCATGAAATGCATAACCCTTGTATAGTTTTTCATGCCAATATGTAACATTTTCCTCAGGGCTGGATCAGAGAATGCCTCGTAGATCAGGCATAAATAACCTCCCAATAAACAATATGAGACTGAGTAAAGGGAAAGGGCCTTTAATTGGTTAGCATAAGATACGTGCTTTACTCTTTGTTGTAAGTAGTGTAAGTGCCTGGTTAGGTACATGTAGAAGAGAGCATTGTACTCAATTATTGGCCTGATGAGGATTGAGTACAATGGCATTATGACTTCCTTTGATCTTGATGCCATGTCTTTACATATAAGCTGAGCCACACAGAAGGATTTCCTCACTACTGTAGCTACCTGGTGACCAAAGTTTACTATCTATCTATGGGGTTCCTATCAGAAGACTGAAGATGCATTTTGTCGAATGCATTTTGGTCGAACTTCAAATGTCGAAAATGCAAAATGACAAAGTGGCATATAAGCAAATTCTTTCCCTGGGAAAGAAGATGCTTGGCTGCTTCCGTCACTTTTCCATTTTCGGCAATATAGTGTGATCTTGGAGTTAGTATATTTAAGAAGGGGGGTGTGGGGGGCACAGCTCCCCATGCTGGGGGTGGTGGGTGAAGCCCCCCACTTTATGTAATGTTTGAATGTGCTTTTTTTTTTTTTTTTTTGGGGAACAGCGATTTTTTTCCCTGGGAACCTGGGGAAAAAAAATCGCTGTTCTAGTAGTTCGATGTGTTGTAAATTTTAACTTTTGAGTTCAATATAACAACGTTCGATCATTTGATCATTCGTTGTTATAATATACAGACCCTATCTATGTTCCTAGGTCCCTCACCATTGGGTCTACTTTCAGATGTGTGCTATCAGTATGGGATATCTGATTTACCAAAGGGGTATGATTACACATTTTTTAGCATTTAGTCTCAGACTATGGTTTTGGCACCAGTCGTTTATCATTTTTTGCCTGTTTGTAGGATGTCAACCTCATTTGGGGATTCAATGATTGCTCCCAGATTACAGTTATTGGCGAACTTGTTGAGGCAGAGGCCCCCAACACTGGCCTTCACTACATAGACGTATACACCAAACAGGAGAGGTCCCAACACTGAGCCCTGTGGGACATCTCTAGTAACAGGTTTCTTATCAGAAGTGGATTCACCTATCTGGACAACTTATCCTGTTAGTGAGCCATTTTGCTATCCATTTGACAATGTAGAGGTTTATGCCTAGCTCAGTAAGTTTAACTATGATTCCCCAAGGGGGTGATTGTGTCAAAAGCTATGGCCAGGTCTAGATAAGCAGTGTGTACTGTTTTACCCTCATCCATAGCCCTAGTGACTGTCCACCACATTGAGCAGGCAAGACTTCCCTTTGACAAAGCCAAATTTGGTTTGGTCAAGCATTTGCAGAGTTCCTATGTTGCTGCTTATCGGCTCCATGATAATTATCTGCATGGCCTTGCAGATAAGATTAGTCAAGCTTATGGGTCAGTTGTTTACTGGGTCAGTGGATGGGCCACCCTTGTGCAGAGGGACAACTGTTGCAGTCCTCCATTACTCTGGGACAAAGTCTGTGGTTAAAGAGGGTTTTTACTGGTCCTGATAGATTCTGTTTTAAGCTATTTAAGAAGCATTCTGGAATGTTGTCGGGACCCATGGAGGCTGTGTTTTTGCCTTTAGTGAGCGCAGTAAGGACCTGTTACCTTGTAATGACCAGTAAGGGAATGGTTGCAGGTATTTCTTTGGGTGTGGTAGGAGGTGATGGGGGAGAAATTTGAACTGAACTTTGTGTACAGTAGGTTTGCTATACTGTCAGGCTGGGTGTAATGCTGCTGTTCATGATTAACATGGCACATTGCTGAGCATTTCCCCTGAGGTTACAAACATAATTTAAAAAGCCTTATGTTTATCTTTCAGCTAGAAAGCTATCTTTGGCTAATAGTTTGCTTTGGCAGATTTGACCAGCTCTCTAATGTGTTTGTTTAGACTGGTGAGAGTCTTTTCTGGTGTTATTTCTCTGATATTTGTTGGGAAGCTTGCTTTACCACTGGAAATGTTTGCTTTTAACAGCTTTTTTGAATTATCACTTGAGACATAAGCAAACATATACTTATATAAAATAGAACAAGGCATATTAACATGTTCCCAGTTAAAAATATTATATATCACATATATTCTTCTGTATGATTATCGTCAATCTAATATTATGTAAATTGAGCAATCCCTGGCTTCCCTTAAACTTCATTCCTCCACCAAAACATTACTGTGTATGTATTGTTCCCACAATTTTTTTTCTATGGAATTTGTTCCTACCCTTTTCTAAAGATCCCACTTCTATTTTTTTTTTACTTTTATCTCTGTTACGATATTCAGTAGTTCAAATACAGTTTGTTTAGACTTTGTTTTCCATTTTCTAGTAACTTCTTTTTTGGCAGTCACCAGAATTAAACTTAACAAGGCCTTTCTATGTCTAGACAATTCAGATCCTTCTGAATATTCTGAATAATCTCAACAAAACTGAACTTAGCAAAATGGAAGCCTGCTATAACAGAATTGCCCGCTTTGCTGCAAGTTGCTCATATAGAACTCATCACTGTACTGCTTTGAGACAGCTTCACTGGCTTGAACTGCCCAACCTCCTAACCTACAATTAGCTTTGCCTCTGTCATTCTATCTATTACCTCTCCAGTAAGTGTCCTGCCCTCAAAAACCTAGTACAACATCACCTAGCCAAAAGGCCTCTTAGATCATCAAGCAAACTACTACTAGAAGTCACCAACAGCTGCAATAGCTTTGAAGATGCACTATATAGTAGTTCAGTGGCTAAAAAATGGAACTCTGTCCCCACTAGCATTCAAAACACATCATCCAAAGCCTGCTTTAAAGACCTCATCAGGCAACATCTCAAGCAAAATAGTTTCACCACAAAACAGAACAAATAAATAAAATACGACCAGCCACAGATTCCTCAGTAGATTTATTGCTCAATACAAAATAGATCTCTCTCAAGCAAAGTTGGCATTGCCATGATTTCTCCCCAGGCTAGTGAAAGCGGATAACATATACATACTAAATGTAGAGTACTTGATAATAGTTTTCAATCTTACTCACAAACACTGGCTAATCTACAATGTATGTACTGTACCTGTGTACTATGTATGTATTCTACCTATGTTCCAAATTTCAGCTGTACACCACAAATCTAATAATTACCTTTATTTTTAAAATTAATATTTTTTTGTTTGTTCTCTCCACTGTAACTGTTGATGTGCCGCATACCACTGTAAAAACATGTCTCTTGTAATTTGTGTGTATACTGATCATGTCTAAATAATTAAATGTGTCTGTAATTTTTCTTTGTGGAGCTTTTCTCCCTGGACCTCTGCTGAAAAAGGGCCTTTTCAGCTCAGTCAGACACCCCCAGTTAACAAATGTACAATAAATAAATAAATAAATCCTATATCCTAGCTCAGAAAATAATTTCCTTAGTTACACCCATTTGTTCACCCAATATTTCTGACAGAGTACTATGTAGAGAACTTTCAAAGTCTGCCAACTCATTACACTCCTAAAACATATGTTCCCAGTTACCTCTTTCTTCCCCATCACACCTCCAACACTTGAAATCTTTCTAAGGAAAACCTGGTTTGGAATCTGCTTGGGGTAGAAAAATACCTATGCAAACACTTCCAAGCAAAAATCCTAAATCTTATAAACTTTGTTGCATATTTGGGAGCCATGCATATGTCCTCCCATTGTTTCCTTGTGAATTCATTATCCAATCTCGCCTCCCAATCTTTTCTAACCTCCTCTGATTAATTCCTATAGTTATCATGCAATATTTTGTATGCCCTACTAATTATCCATGTTTTAACAGCAGCTTCTGTTCTAGATTCAGCTAAAACCTCTACCAGAGAAGGTCTTTCACGTAGAACCTCCTATCCTATCCCTTTCTGTTTCCCTATACTGTGATATCAATCCCTGATAGGGAAGACCGTTTCTAGCCTACAGTCCAAGTGTCTTTTTGGCCTCTTCCCATTCTATTACCTTATCCTCTCTAGTTACTTCCTCCCAATACATTGGTTCCTTTACCAGTTTCCTCCAGTAAAGTCCACCTCCTCTTGCCTATTATCTGTACCCCTAATTGCATTCATCCTTATCAGCAAAATATAATTTCTTCAGTCTCATATTGGTTTAGTTCTTAGAATATTTTCTGCTACTTTATGACAATAATATTCTGTATGACTGTTATTATTCTCCTTAAGGATCTGCATCCAAAATGCCACCTTTTCTCCTTATTTCTTGAATCCCCACCCCTGCTTCATCATCATCATCCATTTCCACTTTTAATTTTAGCTTTCTGCTTGTATTATGTATATGAGCCTTAACTGTGTAGCTCTAAAATATCCCTTCAAATCTCGCAATCCTAAACCTCCTTGTTCTATTGGAAGGATCAGCTTATCCCACTTGGCTCATGCCCTCTTCCTCTCCCAGATAAAATCCTTCAACTCTTTATTAATTACTGTCCACAACTTCTACTCTGGTTGATAAAATATATGCTTGCCCTGTATATAAAATTAAAGGGACTAAAAACATTTTTACTGCTTGTATCCTGTTATCCATATCCACAAACAAGAGCTTCCAATTTCACAGTTGTTGTCTTTTGTTTTGTCTCTTCTCACATATCCTTAGCTGCCATAACAGAATCATTTGTAATCCATACTCCTAAATACTTCATGCTATTGTGTCCCCTTAATACGAGTACTGACAAATCAATTCACATGTAAGAACATAGTTTACAGCTATAGCCTTTGTTTTATCTTCATTAATTGTATAGCCCAAAAATACTTGAAATTGTCTGAAAATGTTCCACAGCACTGAGATATCTTTTTTCTGTTTTTACCATGTACAAAATAATATTGTCTGCAAATAAAGCCAACTTTTCTTGATTACCATATTAATTATATCCTTAAATTTCTAAGTCCCTTATTATTTGCCAATGGCTCTAATTATGACACAAATAACAAGGAAGGAAGAGGACACCCCTGCCTGGTTCCTCTGTTCAGACACAACTTATCAGAGAGGAACTCACAAATTTTAATTTTTGCTTCCAATCCATCATATATATCCTCCTAATTAACCTTATTACTGTATCAGGGAATGCAAATGCTTCCACTGCCCTAGTCATAAAATCCCAGCTCACTCTGTGGAATGCTTCCTTTGCATCAAGACCCACCAACAACAGCAGTATTTTATTTTGTTCTGCTTCCCTCTGGATCATCATTGTTCTATTAATGTTGCTTCCCTCTGGATCATCATTGTTCAATTAATGATGTCAAAAAAATTGCCTGTCCTTCATAAATGTACATTGATCCATATCTATCAATTTTGGCATCACCTTTACCATTTTTTAGCTATTATAGACATAAACATTTTATAATCATAGTTTGAAATCGCAATGGGCCTGTATGAAGCTTTGTCAGACAGGTCTTTACCATCTTTAGGTATTATAACCTTCACAGCTTTCTTCCAGGATGTTGGTGCATCCCCACCTTTTAAAATACTGTTAAACGAAACTTACAGATATTTATTATTTTCTTCCCTCCTAGCTTTCAAAAGTCAATCGGAATACCATCTGTTCCAACAGACTTTCCTGCAGGTTGAATATATGTCACCAATTTTTATCTAATCTCCTCCTATCTTAACAGGTAGTTGTTTAAGCCTCATCTACCTCTTCCATAAATATTTCCATTCTTGCTCTTTCTTGCTTTCCACATTTCTCTACTTTATACAAATTTTCATAAAATTTCTGAAATATCTCTAATATCTCTGCATATCATTGGAAATATTTTGATGCTTATACATCAACTTTAAAGATGCTTAATAATGGAAAGGATTAACCTGTTATAATGGTGAAAAAAAACTTTTAATTAAGGTTCATCTTACAAGTGAGCGAGACTCAGAGTTGACTTAGTCTATTAGCTGAAACATTGCGTTCAGGTACATTCAGCTCTTATGAAAGTTAATGATCAGATATGGACTGGTGTATGGGAAGTGGGAAAGGCAACACAGCAAGTGAGTAACTCAAGAGTTCATCTTACTGGCACTGTACTTGTATCACCCAAAATTCTGAAATCCATTAATTGTCAATCTAAATGGATTGTGGTAACAGTCTTATCTCATTTTCGCACCATCACTATCACAGATGTTAAGTTGTAGATGCACTGTAGAAACATATATTTGCAAACATTCTGATCACTTACAATTAATATGTTCATTGTATAATTTCTGTAACTTATGTTCTGTCAACCATCTCTATAATGACTACCCTGATAGAGTAACACAAACATACATCCATGAACCTGTTGTACCATAGGTTCATAGATTCATAGGTGTGTACTAGCTAATGGCCGTGGGGCCTTTACAAGCCTAGCCATAGGATTACCCTGGCATCATGCCACTCAACCTTAATTCCCAGTGCCTCTGTCAAGTAGAGCCACTGGAGTTATCCCCAGGGTGAATTTTCTATTTCCTATCCACTCATCAAGATTTCTCTTGAAGAGGGTCAGTGAGGTGCCCTGTTTGACATGTATGGGAAGTCTATGCCATAGCATGGACAGTCTCTGGGTTATGAACCTGTCCCTCCAGTATGTTCTGTTGATTGTGGTAATGAGGTTGAGGTCTCTAGAGCATGTGGTGTGGAGGGATTTGGATTTCTTTAGATGTAGCATTTCTAACAGAGCTGGGTCAGACATGGCTTTGTAAGTCAAGCAGAGATCGCCTCTAAGTAGGTGACATGAGACAGAGAATAGTTGGAGTTTCTTCAGTCTGTCTATATAGGACAAGTGTTTAAGGCCAAGGATCCTCTTTGTGAGGTACTTTTCGGCCTCCAGTTGTTGCAGGTGTCTAGTGAGGTACATGCCAAATGGAGCATTGTACTCGATTATTGGCCTAATGAAGGAAGAGTAGAGGGAGACAATGACTTCTTTCTTCCTGGATGCAAAACCCTTCGTAATGAGATGTGCCACATAGGAGGACTTTCTGACCACAGTGGCAATGTGGTGATCAAAAGAGAGGTTGCTGTCAACCTGTGTTCCCAGATCTCTTATAATGCCTTCTGTATTCAGTGGACTACCATCAATGTGATAATTCAAGGGAACTGGGTTTTTCCTCAAAGGGGATGACGACACATTTTTTGGCATTGAGCTTAAGGCCATGGTTCTGACACCAATTGTTGGTCTCAGTGAGGCCATTCTGTACGCTGTCAACATCACTTGAAGAGTTGATAATAGCTCCCAACTTGCAATCATCTGCGAACTTTGTCAGCCAGAGTCCTTTTGTGTTGGCCTGGACTTCAGAGAAGTAGATACCAAACAGGAGAGGACCCAGGACCGAACTCTGTGGGACTCCACTCATGACTAGTCGGCAGTCTGACTTGGAGTTGGCTACTTTCACACTGTGGGTTCTATCTGTGAGACAGTTTGGAACCCACCTAGTGATATAGGGGTTGATGCCTAGCTTAGTGCGTTTTTCTATGATTTCTGAGTAGGGAACGGTATCAAAGGCCTTGGCCAGATCAAGTTAGGCTGTATGAACCACCTTGCCTTCATCCACAGCTCTGGTGACTGACTCAAAGAAGTCGACCAAGTTGAGCAGGCATGATCTACCCTTCACAAAACCAAACTGTGTGGGATCCAGAGTTTGGAGATTCCCTATATCCTTTTTTATTAGGTCCGTGATGATGCGTTCCATAGCTTTGCCTATCCGACTCTTCAGGCTAATGGGGCAATAGTTCCCAGGGTCTGTAGTCACTCCTCCTTTGTGAGGGGGATGACTGTAGCAGTGCGCCATTCAGTAGGGACAAAGCCTGAGGTGAGGTTGTGATTAAACAGAGCACACAGGTGAGGTGCCAGTTCACTCTGTAGTTCATGTAGAACACACCCAGGTATATTGTCAGGTCCCATAGAAGCTGCATTCTTGGCCTTGGACAGTACTGTTTTAACTGTGCAGCAGTAATACTGGGTGCCTGGCAATCTACTGGCATTGTGATTGGTCCTTTGGGGGAGAGGGATAAAGTTGGCACTAAATCTGTTGACCAGTATATTGGTAATATCTGTTGGCTCAGTATAGGAGGTACCATTGTACAGTAGGTCAGAGCAAATCTGGGAATTGACATAGAGATTCTTTACATAACTATAGAAGGCCTTGTGGTTGTCTTTACTATATGCTGCAATTCTGTTTTCATAGCTAGCTTTAGAGGATTTGATGAGGGATCTCAACTTTTTGTTGAGGCTGATAAGGAAGTTTTTCCAGTCTTGGGACTTCACCTTATTCCAAATCAGTTTCCTCCTTCTGTTGTATTGTATTGTATTGAAATGTTCTTTAGGGCTGAGAATTTGGAATCATTGGGGGTAGTAATGTACTTTTGTTATGTATGTGCTATCATGGTTTGAAAATGAAACTAGTGCTGTATGATTAATGTATTTTTGTACTTTTGTGACATTCCATTGTGTTGCATTTTGCCATCTGACTCGGACTGTGTCTTAAAACAAATTTACTTACCAGGTTGATACAAGTTAAATAAGTAAATAAATACATACATGCACATATACAAATATAAGTAAATAAAATTTAGAGACCTTCACTTCATATCATGATAACTTAAGCACATATACAGGCGAATGGGATGGAACTGCAATCCATAAGGAAGGAAAATATAAGTCAGCTTATTTGGTTAAGAGGGTCATTAAGGTCACCACCACCTCATTATGATGGCTACTCAAAGTGAAGAGGGAGAGAGTTGGTTTCACTGAATCATTGGTTTCACATGCCAACATAAGGACTAAGAAGAAGACTGACAAAAGAAATGGTGGAAGGAATTTATGGTAGGGGCAAGGAAACAGTAGCAGGAGGAACTGGAGGATAATCTTACTCTATAATAATTCTGCATATTACTGAAGTACTGTCTCTCTCCCGTTTTTTTCATTGGAACATATGAACATACGAAGACAGGAACAATAATATACAAGTGATCATGGACACCATAAGATAACTAGCTATATACACTTTTATGCAGGCACACTTTAAAGTTCTTGCAACTCTATACAAGCTCTTAATAGCATGTTACTCTCATTCGGAGCAGGCACACTTTAAAGTTCTTGCAACCCTTTACAAGCTCTTAATAGCACATTACTCTCATTCGAAGCAGGCACACTTTAAAGTTCTTGCAACTCTGTACAAGCTCTTAATAGCACATTACTCTCAATCAGAACAAGGCTGTACATGATAGTCTGGTGTAAACTTGTGTCCACCCATCCAGTCATCAAGACTAGCCTTTGCAACAGTATTAGAAGTTACATCCCTGAATTTCAGTAGTTATAAGAGTACATTACAGCAGGTTGACATTATTTCCTGTATGCATGCACTGACCCTGTATTTAGTAATAGTCCAGAATCATAAGCAGGACTACACATGTGGATGAGAGAAAGAGAGTTGTGGCTAAAAGCCATATTTATTCATCAATGAGAGATAGTTTGTGCTCAGAGGTGGTCTTTTTGCATAATCTTGTCATGTATTCTGTATGTTATATATATCATCATGAAGACACACTATATGGAGTTCTGCAAGTGTCAGTAAGGGGAACTCATGCCTTACATTAATTTGTATTGATCACAGTGTAGAAATGAGAGGTTGATATTATCAATGCCATCCAACCTTTGTTTACGCAGTTCTTCCTGTTTTAGTATTTATGTATTTTTTTCTGTTTGTTTGCACGTATGTATCTATTTATGTATGTATGTATGTATGTATGCAGTTACATTGCCAGTTTAGTCTCACTAGTCATGGCCCATTTTCAGGGGAGACATTAGGTGATATTCATATTGACTAGATGACATTTGACGGAGATGATGTGAAAAGTCTCCTACTTTTTTATTTCCTGTACTAGGCATGTAAGAGAGGGATGTGATGGCTGACAAGGAAGGGGCTACCACAAAACCATGTGCAATGTCTGTTGATGTCTATAATGAGATCATAAAAGCCATATCCTTGCACCAATAGTGTCAGCAGATAATGATGTGCTGCAGAAAGGAAAAGAGAGTACAACAATCAACAGTGATGGTATCAGAATATGGACCTATATGTTTATATGCAGAAGTAGCTAAACGAACCAGAAAAAAGGCTATGTCAGTAATATGCAGGAACATTGCAACAATGTATTACATGAGTCCACATTGGCCACCAGTCAAGTGGAAAAATTCTTAGTCTCATAAATATATAAGTACAGAAGATTACATCCAGCCTACATTAAGAACAGAATAATTAATTGAGATTTATTTGGTATCTGAAAAGATATACATTATTTTTAAAACAATTGAGTAGAACAGTGTGGAATAACCTTTCCATAATTAATTAGAATTGTAAAAAAAAGTGAGAAAAAATATTTCCATGCAGTTTAGGATAGGTGTTACTGAAGGGGAAGACTTTAAACTGATACATTTTTAAAAAGACAGGAGATAGGAACGGAAAAGGTTCTAAATGGTGAAAAGTCTTTGCTGACTTAAAGACCAAAGCCTCATGACTGATACATATAATTTAAAATTAGAACAAGCAATTATTATTATTATTATTATTATGATTACTATTAATGCTATGAAGATGGCAATGTGTCCCAAACAGAGGTATAAGCAATGTGGTCAAAAAAGGCTCAGTAAAGCAAACTGTCATCCAGGATGTACATAATGCAGTAAAACTGGACATTTTTTATTCAGATGAGCAACAAGTTGCTTTAGAGAGATTGTCAGCAAACTGCATCAGAGGAACTAGTTTATTAAATATAGTCTATGGTAGAAATTGGGAACTGACAAATGAGAAAGAGTGAGAGCAGTTTGTAAAGAATTTGCACGATACTGATAGTCATCTCAAGGTTTTGCAAAATGATGAGGAAGAGACGAAGAAGAAGGATCTTCAGAAAAAGAAGTGGCAGATACAACAGGCAACAGAAGCATGAAAAGAAAAGAAAAGAAATAGAAACAGAAAAAAACAGAATGCAAAACCTGCATCTTTAAGACAGTCATCTTTAAATATGACCAGTAAAAAGAATAAGGCAGAATGACTGACAGTATTACAGTGGCAGCACACTGAGGCGGAGGCATTTATCTGCAAGATATAACATGTATAGAAGAAAGACAGAAATATTTTTGAATTCAAATTGGATTGACCACTGTTGTGGACTTTGGAGAGGGAAGTTCTAGATGTTATAATAGTAAAGGCGGGAAGGGCATTGGTAACAGACATGTGGTATAAAAGTGAACATATTATAGTAGAAGTGCTACATCTGTAACAGAGAAAGAAAGGAAAGAGTGGTTTGAAAGAATGGAAATAAACTTTCAGAAAAGGGCAAAAAGATGTGGATAATGGAATCTGGATGCTACTTTAGGGAAAGGACAAGTCATGGAAAACAAGGCCTGCATAGTAAAAAACACAGCAAGGACATGTAGACTCTACACAGTAGACATTCCAGCTGAGAACAAAATTAGTGAGTAACCTACTGCAAACACTATACCACCCTTATAAAAGTAGAGAACACACACACACACACACACACACACACACACACACACACACATATATATATATATATATATATATATATATATATATATATATATATATATATATATATATGTATATGGGTACACTTCTAAATTTCGAAATACTGAAATACCGAATTTCAGTATTTCTAAATTAGAAACCCGAACGCTCACAAACCCGACAGTTCAGAATTGCGATATCACAATCTCGAACACAAACAGTAACAGCCAATATGGATATAGGCTTCGTCTATCATGCAGAAGTTGTACGTTGTCCCGACAATATCATGGCGTCCAGCACCATAACTCCACCAGGGAATGTGGGTGAAATATATACCAGGGTGAGGTCACAGAAAGGAAAGGATGTCCTCATTATAGAAGGGTACGTTTACCATCTTGAAAAGAAAGCACCGCAGAGAAATTATTGGTGCTGCAAGTGGAAGAGAGATATGAAGTGCAAGGGGAGGGTAATAACTACCCCCGTTGCAGCCGGGGAAGAACTGCTAAAGAGCGCGGTACACATGCATGCAGAGGAACCAACCGAGGCCGAGAGGTATTGTATGTGTGCAGGTCTGAAGGAGAGAGCGCGTATGTCACGGGATGCACCATGTTTAGTTGTTGAGGATGTGCTAGCAAGCACATCACTAGATGTCGTACCTCATCTACCTAATAGAAGGGCTTTGCTGCAACAGGTGGGGAGGGTAAGACGGAAGGGCAGCAGACATATCCAGAATAGACATGTCACATTACAAGACGTGAATGTCGGGGACTATGCACTGAAAGCGGGCAGCTTTATATATAAGCGTAGCAGTGACCTTACTGGGGAACATGTTGTATTGGTGTTCACAACAGTCAATAATTTGCATGATCTTAGTACTGCAACTATTTGGTTGATGGACGGGACAATTTTCTACAAGGGGGAGATATGCAGGCAGTTGTATAGCATTCATGGTTTGATATGCTGTGGCGGGTACAGTAAGTCCGTACTGCTACTGTACTGTCTCATGACTAAGAAGTCGTTGCGGGCATACAATGCCATGTGGGATGCTATTTTCCAGTTATTAGAGCAGTGTGACTTACAAATTGATCTCAGGTATGTACTGTGTGACTTTGAGATAGCCGCCAAATGGAGTATAGCAATGAATTTCAATGGGGTGAAATCGAAGGGGTGCCTTTTCCATTTTAGCCGTAATATATGGCGGAAAGTCCAGCAGCTGGGACTTACTATGCTTTATAACACCAACCTGTATTTCCAGCTGAGTGTGAAGTGTTTGATAGCCCTGGCATTCCTACCAGAGGATGATGTGGTAAGGGCGTTTAGTGAACTTAAGGGCAGGTTCCCAACAGAGGGTCAGGACCTTGTACAATACTTTGGGGACTGCTATGTGTTGGGGAGGAAAAGAAGATTTACCACTAGGTCTGCCTGTGTCGCTAGGTTTCCACCTTTATTCCCAATTAGTTTTTGGAATGCGTTTGACTTGAATACCATGTGTCTGCCACGTACGCAAAACTCTGTAGAAGCGTGGCACTGGAGATTGAAGTGTTTGTTGGGGGCAAAGGCAACAGATTTAGGACTGCTTATGCATACATTGGCCAGAGAACAGGATAGGGTGGATGAACTTAGAAGCCGGCTAAGTGCTGGTAGTCCGCCTACACCTAAACGGCGTAGGGTTATGGTACACCAGCAACAATTTGAACACATCCTGGCCAATCATGAGTCGTACACTACAGAGGAATTCCTGCTTGCAATAGGACGTTTACTTCAGTTATGAGATGGGCATGTGTACTACTTATGGAGATTTGTGTTATGTATACTGTGAGGTGGTGTGTACATGGGTTTAAAGGGAATCTATGCTTTATGGGTGTTTTGCACATGGTGGAGGGTGTTAAATACGGGAAATGGACACCAGGATTTGTTTTTCGGTATTATGGCGCTTCGAGATTGTAGCATGCGCGATTGTGAGCTGTCGGGTTTGTGAACGTTCGGGTTTCTAATTTCGAAATACTGAGATTCGGTATTTCAGTATTTCG